>NW_027069537.1:1472059-1662349 GCF_002906115.3 Quercus suber
AAATTTCCTTCGCTCTTTACAGGGGAAGCGTGGCCTTTCCCCCGAGAGCGGCTTCTATCCGTATGGATCGTTCGGGTACTCCCCTCATGATCCCCCCCGTGTTCGTGGTCTATCAACGGATTACTGTGCTGAGAGCCCCTAGACTCTGCCTGGTGCTGATTAGCATCTGCCTGTTGCGGGCCCGTCAATGGTTGTTGCGGTACTCCCTCTTCCATCGTGAGTATCACACCTGCCCTTCCTTCAACAGATCAAGTTCTCCCCACAGACGGCGTCAATTGTAGGGACTCAATTTGGATTGACCCTAAGTATGAATGGGTTTTCAGCCCAACAAGCTCAAACAATAAATTTTTAGAGTATGGGTTCAAGAACTAGTACTGTGTGACAGGAAAGGTTCTACTCCTCAAGTAACAAGGGATACTTTAGGTTTATTCCTAAGAAAAACTCTCCTCGGCTCTTTTTTAGTCAGTCTCTCTCTCTTCGTTCTTTCTTTTTTCTGCTAGAAGAACTCCCCCTTATTTCCTTCGTTCCTATGTTATATACTCCGTTTTCCCCCCGTTTCCATCGTACACGTGTAGTTCTTATCTTGGGAGCTCCTTTCTGTCCCATCCAATACCTACCGGAACCTTCAGCTTAGTGGCCATAAAGATGCTTAGTTACTGTTTAGGTATCACCTCCACATTAATGCGGCCAGACTATTAGCTAGAAAGCATTTAATGTGGAGGTGATGGCCTTAGAAGATATTTGCTATCTTCCCCGACGCCTCCTTAAGCTATATCCAATTTTCAGTTCAGATACAACTTAGCGGAGTCTCTCCACTAACATGAAAGTTGCATTCACCTCGGACTTTGGTGTCCTCGGACGTGTGTTATGCCGCTGTATATAATATCTACTCGTTCCTCCTATATTACCCATTTGGTAAGAATACAACTTTTTTAGGCTGTCCTCGGATAACTAAGTGTCCTCGAATTGGGCCATTGGGCCCCGAGTCCACTTCTGAGGATCATTATACCTTTTTAACTAACAGGCCCCACAATATTGATGTTTGTTTGTTTTTAACAAGTTTTATTCATAATAAATCTAACTAACAACTTAGATTTAAAACTTGTTAATTCTATCAACCGGGGTCTAAATTTCTCAACAACTTTTATGTACTATATTACAAAATACAAATCATCTATACCACTTTTTGTATTTTACTTTACATTCCACTAATCACAACTTACCATATATTTTTTTTAACTTTTCATACAAAATAAACCAAAGTTTAAATTTGAAAGCAAAAAACAAATCTAACAAGTTTTAATTGATGAAACATAAAAGTAAAACACATTACATTTCTCAAATTATGTTCTCTTTAGTCATTATCTATATTCAGTTACTCCAAAATCATTGCAGATATGTTTCCTCCGGTGGGATCCTATCAAAAAGTTAATAACGAAAATCATTATCGTAATATTCAAATATGTAATACAACAATTCTTGACTAAATAAAAAGGTCAAAGGTGGTGTGCAACACCAAAACATTTTTTCAGACACAGCATATTATTATAGCATTTTACAGAGTTACGATGACAGGAAGCCACATAAACGTAATAAAGCTAATGTACCTCAAACTAGAGAAGAATATCTTGCCCCATCAATCCTCAATTGGGTTTTGACTTTCACTAGCCGTTGTATCAGAGTCATCAATTAGCACTTCCTTCAGTCAACCTGTTTAAAATTAGCCCACCAAAAAGAAGCTCTGTCAAACTTTGGTCAGGCACTGATTTCCTGCATTTCAAACGCAACGCCACAACTGTCATCAAAATTACAAATGCCCCACCACATACAGAACCAATGATCATTATAACAGGGGAGTGTTTCTTGTTTGTAACTGGTTCACATTCATCCAGTATGGGACCTGATGTTTTCATGAACTCCATAATCTCCAGCCCATTCAAAAATGCATTAAGAATGCGAGAGTCATGCTCTGAAGGGCTTATACTAAAATTCGTAAATCCAGAATCATCTGAATCAACCACATAATCGATGAAAAAGGGAGTAGCGGAGTTTTTAGTTATATTATAAGGATCAATCAATTCATCATAGTTGCTATATAAATAGAGATTGAACACTATGTCATTGGGTGTTTTGGTTACTATGTCACAGAAATGGACCCGAACAAAGTGAGAAGTATTCTTACTGACTGGAAAACGCCAAGTTAAATTTAAGAGACTGGCGTTGCCGTTAGCACCTGTCTTCAACTGTTTGGCTGTCTGATAGACATCATCTGGGGCTGTATAATTTGTGGCCAGTGCAGGGTCGTATATAGGCGTTTGACTATAATGCGTGCTGTTCTCCGCAGAATCGTTGTTGGGCATTAAGTAATTATCATCTGCTACCCATTTCCTCCACAATTCATCGTAATCAATTTGACGACCTCCAAAGTTAATCCTATGGATAGTATGCAGAGCCTGAGAGAGCAGACCAGTGTAGTTACTAACATTTCGAGCAGAACTAACGTGTGGGGCATAATCAGTGATGCGGATCTCGTTGGCAAGAAAGAGTTCTATGGCGTTTACGAAAGCCAAAGATGAGTCTTGAGAAGGTATGAATTGGATTCTAAACTTTCCTTGTGGGATGGTGAGCAAGAACTCCTTAATCACTGGAGAACTACTACCGTTTCGGATACTGAAATTGGTTAAAAGTGAAAACCCAGAAGCCGAAACATTGAACAATGCATCATATAGATTAGCAGCAAGTGACAAGTAAGCAAAGAAATGGAGGCGTACTATGTATGTACCTTTCTGCTTGATTTCAAATCTATACGAACATGGCTGTCTGTAAACTCTTGCTGTTTGATATAGTTCATGAGTCGATGCTGATGTGTTGCTGACTTGTTCGCTTTTGCCAGTTGAGAAAGAAGGGAAATTAGAGTTGATGTCAGGAACAAAGTCCCGGTTGTTGTAGAAGCTGGCGTTGGAGCTTGCTCCACAGTTGATGAAGTACTCGTCAGCAACAGTGTAAACTGATGAGAGAAGCAGAAGTAAAGAGAAGCGGAGAGGTAAGAGGAGGCGGAGTTGGGAAAGAGTCTTATAGGAGTGAACCATTTCCATGGATTTTTTGTGAGAGTAGCTACTTCGTCTGTGGTAATTATGAATTTATGATGGGTTGCTAGGGATGCAATATAAGGTTGCTGAAAAACTGATAATAAATTAATAATCAATAGTAAGCATATATCATATTGAAAAAAAAAAAAAATTATAAACAAAGACTTTGACTAGAAACTTTTAAAGAATATACTTTTTAGTAACTTACATATTCTTCATTCTCTAACTTTTCTGTTTTTCTCACGTTCTTAATTTATTTTTATCTTTTTCAAAAAGGCTGAATATTTGACTAACTCTGATAAAAATTGTGGTGTGATATGTAAATTATTAAAAAGGACAAAATATATTTTAATGCGTAATTATTAAAAAGGACAAAATATATAGATACGAGAAGTCTTTCCTAGTTATGGTTTCACCTTCTTAATAATAATAATAATAATAATAATAATAGTTGTTGTTTATTGTCATTGATTCCTTTTTTTATAGAGGATTCTTAATGACTTCTTATCTATAGCAAATTACATTTCTATTTTTCATTGTCATGAAATACACAATAATTATTTTGAAACTTTTTTTTAGAAACATTATTTTGAAACCTTTAATAGTATGAATTTCTACAAATTATGATTTTATTAAGACTTATCTTTTCCTTTTGTAATTATCGTACTCATTAATAGTAACTACTCATTTTCTTTTTGTGCTTATTATAAGAGTAATACTAGAGATACAAACTTTTTTATAAATTTTTTTATAAATTGCTGATATAGTGAGTGGTTATTGGTATAAATGAAAAATTGATATTAATGGTAAACCTAGATGAAAATCCATAAGAATTTGGAACATCAACAGTTTGTAAATATATATATATATATATATTGAGATAGTAAAAATATTATAAAATAGTTTGTGATTGTAGCATTACTTTTATTGTATTGAATATTGCTAGATTCACAACATTATCACAATAATTTTACAATAAATTCTAGGTGGCAAGTTGTTATTGGTAGGTAAAAAATTTATGTTATTAATCGCTGAAATTAAAACCAATAGTAACTTATTATAACTAAAATTTATTATAAAAATATTGTGAAGATAACATTACTCTAATATAATTTATTAATTTTTTTTTCATATGGTTACCATTTTTTCTTAAGATTTGTTCATACTCTTGCTCCACACATAGAACCAACACAACGCCCTCTCTCTCTCTCATATTGTTTTTTTTTTTTTTGATTAAAAGGAATTTCATTAAGAAGACTAATGAGAAAACAAAAGATCAGGACAAAACCTGTTTACAACCAACCCCTGGCAAACAGCCACAACAAGAGGCAGCAAGTCCACAGGCGGACAAAAATAGGAAATGAAATCTACATCTTGACAGCTACCTAATTTAGCTAGACGATCGGCACACTTATTAGCTTCCCGATAGATATGCTTGATACTTAGCTGGGGAATCTGAGCAGCAAGAAGTCTACAATCATCAAAAAGCGAGGATACAATAGTATTAGTATATGAAGGGTTATTAAGAGCATCAACCAGAGCTTTGGCATCAAGTTCAATCATGACAGCATTAAAATTATGCTGATTGCAAAGGAGGAGCCCATCACGCAGAGCCCATGTTTCAGCTAAGAAGCTGTCAGCTTTACCGATTTTCCTGGTGAACCCCATGATCCAACTACCCCTATCATCTCTAATTAGCCCTCCTCCTCCAGCAGTCCCTGAAGCAATATCCGCAGACCCATCAGTGTTGAGCTTAACCCAACCCATGTTTGGCTTCTCCCATTTAACTTGTCTGATAATCATTCGACTATTGCACCTTGGCTGAGTAACACAGTGAACAAATTCCATTGCTTGCCTAATTATCAATTTGGAGATGTTTGGGTTGACTCCTTTGTTATTGAAGACAACTTGATTCCGTTGCTTCCATAAAGACCATATGGTAAACGAAAAAAGGGAATGCCAGGGAATTCCTTTGACAAGGTGAGAAGACTTACAGTTAGAAGACAGCCAAAGATTAAACTCTTGAGAGAAGAAATAAGCATTGCAATTATGAGTTCCCAACTGTTGCCAAACCGGTCTCACTAGGCGACAGTCACGAAGGGCATGGGTGATAGATTCAGGTTGCTCTAAGCACAAGGGGCAAGAAATGTCTAAAGAGATACCTCTTTTAGCTAAACACTCCTTAACACCAATGCTATTTTGCATGCACCTCCAAATGAACATTTGGATTCTAGGCAATGATTGAAGCTTCCAAATCCAAGAACCCGAAAAGAGTCAGTTTCCTTTTGATCTGTGGCAAGAAAGTAAGCACTCTTCATATCAAAACTGCTCTTTGCAGAAAATTTCCAAGCCAATTTATCATTGCTTCTAGCAACTACCGGCACAGGCACCGCTTGCATGTCAGCTTTAATTTCTGAGGGAATGTCAAAAGGGATGGCAGCCCAATTCCACCCATGTGGAGCACGGAGATCCTTCAAAGTGAGGCTGACCGAACCTTGAGGGAGGGGGCCTTGAATGCTAGATCTGATGGGGCCGCTGTTTAACCAACAATCCTCCCAAAAATTAAGATTACTCTCATAACCTGGCACCCATTTTATCCCTTTTTTGAAAATAACTTCTCCTTTTTTCAACCCCTTCCAGGTAGAGGACCTTGGAAGCTTTGATTCATTTCTAGAGTTTATCCGCTGTCTCGAGCCATACTTGAATCTGAGAACTCTGGCCCATTGCGAATCCTTCTCAATGTGGAATCTCCAATTGAGTTTAGCTAGTAGAGCCGTGTTTCTCCCCCTTGCAGATTGAATCCCCAAACCACCTAACTCTTTGGGCTTGGTCACTGTATCCCAGTTGACACAATGCATATTCTTCTTGTGTTCAGAGGACCCCCACAGGAAATTTCTATTGACTCTGTCAATTCCGCTAAGGACTTTGTTGGGTAACAAGTTACTCTGCATAACATAACTCGGAATAGCAGAAGATGATGCTTGAATAAGAACCATTCTGCCTGCCATAGAGAGCATGTTGGCCTTCCAACCTGCAAGCTTCTTTTTAACCCTATCCAAAATGGCCCCAAAATCATGCCTCTGCCTCCCTGGATGTTTTATAGGAAACCCCAAATACTTGCCGAGATTGGTAGTCGCACTGAAACCCAAAATGCTAGATAAAGCATCTCTTTGATCCAGGTCGACATTGGGAGAAAAGAAAACACGGGACTTTGCTTCACTAACTTTCTGACCAGATTTATTACAAAACTCTTGGAGCACAGAACTGATGACAGAACAGTTTTCTGGAGTTGCACTAGCAAAAAGGACCAGGTCATCTGCAAAGAAGAGATGTGAGAAGGCCGGACCACTTCTGGAAGCTTTAACAGGGGTCCATAACTTGGCAGCACATTTCCCCTCAATTAAGTGGCCCAGAAACTCCATGCATAAGATGAATAGGTAGGGCGAGAGGGGGTCGCCTTGCCTAATACCTCTCGAAGGCAGGAAAGGGTCTAGGCTGCCACCATTCAAGAGAAGAGAAGTGGAAACTGAGGTAATGCAGCTCATGATAAGCTTGATGAGGTTCTCTGGGAAATTAAAAAGAATAAGCATCTCCCTAATAAAGCTCCATTCAATTCTGTCATAGGCTTTTTCAAGATCGATCTTGATGGCCATGACCCCTCTACTTCCTTTTGCTCTCCCATATTGTCTCTCATATTGTTTACTTAGCCCAATACCCACACTTCAACAAAGTGACCTTGGTGAGTCACAGTTTCCTTCTCACATTGAGGCAAGGACAAAGCTATCATTGGACCAAGGCGGGCCATGGCCTCCCGAATTTTGAAAAAATTTATATACCATGTATAAATTTATAAAAATTAAGATTTGGCCCAACAAAATTATTCCTGGCCGCCCCCCCCCCCCCCCCCCCCCCCCCTAACCCAACAAAATTTTCCTTACCCTGAACATAATTCTTGGCCATGTAGTGAAATAAAATTTAGCACAAACACTACAACAAATTTTTAAAATTTAACCCAAATACTCCAACAAAAATTAACCACCAAGCCCATCCTTAAGCCTTTCAAAATTTACAAGAAAAAAACCATTTTATCAACCTAGATGATAGATCATAGATGTAGTGATTTGTGATTTCAAAAGAAAAGAAAAAAAAAAAAAAAACCCCACCAAGTACCGCACCAAAACATTCTTTCGAAGGCATCACCGCTGCGATGCATCACCTAACCCACTTCACATAGTAACGATTCGATGCTGCCACACAGTTTAGTATGCCTCAGACTTTGGCCTCTCTCTCAGTTTTGTTTTTCCAACTCTGTTTAATGTTTATCTCGCTGTAGCACCATTCTAAATTTCTAATTATGTTTAGCTGGACAGCCAGACAACTTGTAGATTCTGATTTTTTTAATAAAGGAAAAAAGCATAACCATGAATCTAGTCAAGAGTCAAAAGGCTTGTATTCTTGTGCTACTATTACCAATTTATTGTGCATTGTAATGAAATAGTGTCTTTGGTGTGTACTAAGTAGAACGTTTTTTTTTTTTTTTGATAATATGAATTTGTAGAGCGTTGATATAGCACATTGTTATTTTTAAAGTATAATTAAACGATTGATTGATGTTGACAATACAAGTTTTACTATATAATTTTTATAATTTGATGCACTACCAATAAAATAATTATTTTATGCATTTTCTTTTGTAATAAATAGATGCCAATTTGAATTTTCATGAAAAAAATTTGTTCAAATTTTGGCCCCCCTCCCTTGGAGTTCTGGCTCAGTCCTTGCAGTGAGGCCTTCACCTTCTTGGCTCATCAAGAATCAAGCCCCAGTTCGGTACCACCCTTTGAAGCAGCTTTTTGACAGTTGTGTTGATCGGACAATTCTCATCAAGAATTATGACTCAATTCACTTCGGCAGTACCCATAGCATGCAGCGGTGATGGGGCTCGATTGGCAATGAAAATAGCTTTAGAGAGTGACAAATCTAAAAGCTGTGTACGGTGACTCCAACGGTTCTTGTTGGAACCCAAATCTCCATTTCCTATTGGCTATGTATTTTATTGTTAGAGAAGAGGGGCAAAATAGAGAGTTCATGAAAAAGGTGAGGATAATTTAGAGATAATGTTAGAAAATTTCAACAATAATATATTTTGCATTTGTTGCGTTTCGCAATTGCAGCACAAAGCTGCCACACAAAAACACAGGATTCTTCATATTGGAAAAGGCACTTTTTTTTAAATAGGAAAACAAGAAATTTTTTATAAACGTGCGTTTGTAATAATTTACCAAACACGTGTTTTGGGTCTTGGGTTAGAAAACATGTGTTTTGGGCTTCTTAAAGTGGAACTAAACATACACTTAGAGTTTGTTTAGATACTGTTTATTTTGTTAAAAATTAAAAACTTATTACTGAAAACACTATAGTAAAATATTTTTTATTACTAAAAATACTGTTCACGCGTTTTTCATCACTTGGCCGGTCCATAAATAGTGTCAAGAGACCAGCCAAGTGAAACGCAAATGCATGCAAACGCCAACACTGCCGCTACGCAAACGCACACTAAGTGTCCTATTTATGAAAGTGTGTGATTTAAAAATTAAAATATATCCACTTTAAAAGTGTGGGGTTTTAATGTGTTCCAAATATGAAACTATATAAGTTTTTTTTTCCCCTTAATATTTTCATTTTCTCATGAAATATCTGTTGGTTTTAATCGCTGAGTAGAATTCCAACTGATGGGGTACTTAAGAACTTAGCATTCAGGCTAAGCCATTCAACATTGAAGCAAAGTAATGTTGGCATTCAGGTATGGTCGTTAGTGTCTCTTTGAGAAAGTACTCTAACCAGCATTTTATAATTATAGGTTCATAACATAAACACCAATTTGTTTGGGTTGGGTGCAAGAGATTTGAGCTCTAGATGTCATGGACACTTCAAAAAGAGCCAATCTTTTTAGCTCTAAGGCTCTTGGCAATAAAAAATTCATTAACTATTTGAAAAATTATTCAAGGGTAGAACAATTTTCCCTCCCCCCCCCCCTCCCAAATTAGGGTAAATGACTTTATTCGATGGTAAGATGCTCTTGACAATTAATAATGGACAAGAGTGGTGTGGGTATTGCACAGGATATTCCATGCTACTTCATTTCCAATTGAAACCATAATTTATGACTCATGAATCAACAAATAGCGTCCATAAAGTTGCAGTTCCATTCCATATAGACTTGGAAGCAACTTTTACAATTAGTATCATCTAGAGGAATGGAACTCAGTTTCATGGAAGCCACACTAATTACAAAAGTCATTTTATCTTTATTGCGTTCTTACCGGAACATCAATGAAAACACAACTTTCCATACAGACTTGGAACGAGTGATTGTCAAACTTTCCATACCGCGTAAGAAAAGTTGATCAAACTTTTCATTCACCAACCACAATAGCTAGTATTAATGCAACGAGTGATTGTCATTCTTTTTTATATATTAAATAAATCAAGAAGAAAGGGAGCTAGATGAGCTCAATTACTATTATTTTACTGTCCTAAAAGCCATTAGTCTTGCAAAATCAGCCCATCGGACTTATAAAAAGTAGCTTATTGCAAGATTGTGAGCAATGAAATTTTACATTCTGAAGTACAAAAGGAAATCACTACACAAAAAAGCTTCAGCCTGAGCTTTATATCTTCTATAATGGGCTGTAAGGCCCAGCTGATATCTAATGAGTTTCTAAACTTCCAATATTTGTGTTTATTTTTCAAAGCTTAAATTGTAGTAGCACCCTTTGAACTTTCAAGTAGTTACATTAAGTCGTTAAAGGCTCCATATTTATTTATTTATTTATTTTTTTGTCAATTTGGTACGATAACTTTTTGGCCTCTTCTATCAGTGGCTCGTCCATTTTCTACCGAACAGAACACGCGGGCCTCACATGAGCCTAAATGTTTTTTCATCCAATAATGAAAATGAAAGGAAAATATAGAGAGAACCAGGGATGGATGTAGGAATCTGTCTTTGGAGAACAAAAACTTGAACAATAAATTTTTGATCATTCAAGAATAACAAATATACTAAAATTCAAATCTAAGTTAGTACTTAGTATACAAAAAATACAACTAGTTTCTATTATGTGTTTTAAAAAAAAATCTAAACAAAAAAAAAAAAAGTTTTTGAATATATTTGAAATCATTTATGATATTTCAAAATGAATCTTAATCTTTTTTTTAAGTATTGAAAATCATTAATATTAATTCTATAACGAATAACCTTATTTCATGGGAAGAGGCTCACTAACAATATGGACAAGTTTGGTGGGTGTTGTGCATGTAAGATTTTCTATGCACTTTCATATATTCAATTGAAACCATGACTCATTAGTCAACAAATAGTTTCCTTGAAGTTGTTGTTTCATTTCATACAAACTTGAAATGATTTTTACAAGTAGAGTCATCCTTATCTTTATCGCTTACTCACTAAAACATAAATAAAAATTAAACTTGTCATCCCAACTCATTAAATTAAATAGCTCAGTGAAAATTTCAACACGTTAAATAAAATTAAATATCTAACTTGAACATCAATGAAAAATTCAACTGGTCATAAACGTGTAAGAAACGTTCAGCAATTCTTTTGTTCTTCAACCACTCAAATTATTGCAAGCAACGATTGCCTGTCAATTATTTTTCTTTTATTCTTTTTGGGATTAAATAAATCAAGAATTGAGGAATAGTTGGGCCCAAGCACTCTACTCTTTCTACGCTACAAGCCACCAGCCATACAAAAAGAGCCCCATGACAAAATTTAGAGAAATGAAATTTTACACTTTAGGGTGTGTTTGAATACCACTAATTTTATTGAAATTAAAAAATTATTACTGAAAGTACTGTAAATAAAGGTAAAAATTAGTTGAAATAGTATAGTGGGTCCATAAATAGTGTCAAAAAGTGCAGTGAGGCCATGAATAGTAACAAAAATAAGCTGAATAGTAAAATAATTTTCATTTATAATCCTAATCCAAACACACACTTTATAGTTCAGCACTGTGCAAATTTTTACACACATCCTTTTACATCAATGACAGGGTACAAGAGGGTTTTGTACATAGAAAACGAAGAATTTTGAAGTTAATTTTATTATAAATATTTACAAATTTATATGACAATGAATATTAATTATACCACATCAACAATGTAATAAATAAATTTCTTAATTATTTTTTGTTGTGTGTTAAAAAATAGCCATATCAATTTGTAAGAATTGTGCATTAAAACTTATAATGTCCTAGGCATCACACATTATTTTTATTTTTATTTTTAAGTTCACAATACTGCTACACACTCATGTGAGTGATACTCGAAAGAAAACAATCAAACTTCATTTCTTATTACATAGCTAACAATATTTGACTAATAAAGAATAAAGACACGAGTCTATCTCCTTCATACGTTTGGTAGAAAGAGGAAGAAAATATCTGGGGGCAAAAAATAAAAGAAAGAAGGTCGGGAAAGGAAGATTGAAAAAGAGTTTGTTTTCTATATTTAACGCGACTGTACATGTAAACTTTTGTTTGATAGAGAAGTGGAATCTTTCTGACTTGTTTGCTTTTCCTACTTGAGAATGAAGGGGTCTTGCTATCGACAATAAAGACATATTCATTTACGGTGGCATTTTCGTATGCTCCAGAGTTTGTTGAAGTACTTATCAGGAACAATGTAAGCTGACGAGTGAAGCAAAAGTAAAGAGAAGTGAAGCATTTTTATAAATTAGAGTGAGATCATTTTAATCTAGGTGATAAAATCTAGGTCCATCACTGGTACTAATTTAATTATACATCAATCATGACAAGTTATGTTTGAAAAATGTTTCTCTATACTTATTGATCTTATTGATCAAAGAAAGAGAGTGGAAAGTACTCATACTTGGACCCAAAAATATTTATTTCTCTAAAATGAAGAAAAAAATATGGAGCGAAGGCAAATTCATCATTTTACACCAAATCACATTTTTTCCCTTTACATTTCATCTTCTTATCAAATATTAAATAATAAAAAATTCATGTTTTCAACTTAATTATAATTATTTATGATTATGCCATTTTTTAACAGGATGACTTAATAATTAGGCCTCTTGGGCCTTGGCGCCCCCAATAAGAAAAGGTTTATATTTTTATTTCTAAATATATTTTAGTTTTGAAGTTCTATTAAAAAATATTAATTTGAATATTAAAACTTTAAAAAATTAATATGGAAATTAATTAAATCTAAAATATTTTTATACATTTATTTTTATATAAAAAATACAATAGTAAATTTAGATGAAAATCTAATAAATGAATGAAAAATTCATGAAAAAGTTAGAAAATAATAAAATAAGACAAGAGGAAGTTAACAAGGAATTTTTTTTTAGTGATATTCAAATATGTAATATAAAAATCCTTGATTATATAAAAATAATTTGATTCTTTTTCAAATTTATATATCACTCACATAATTTTGTTGACAAAACTTATTAGTTGTGTGGGGTCCGTGGGCCTGATAGCCTCGGCCCATCATATAGTAGGCCCAAGGCCCATGCCGAGGAGCGCAAGCTATTCCTGGGGAAAAGGGGGGAAGCCTATTCTCTTGAATCCACGCCGAGGATACTTGTCCTCGGCTTGACAAGAGTGATTCCAGGGAGTGGCTAACCCCAAGGTAAGCTGTCACTCTCGCATTTAATGCCCTCAACTAACCCCCCTGGCCGCATTAATGGAGAGGTAACCCCTTGGCAGGATAACGTTGATCAGAGTGAGCCACTTGAGTATCGATAAAGCCTCTGATGGGATGGACGACCAGAGAAAAAGGCGAATAGACAATCAACAGATGGAAGCAAAAGATAGGAAGATGAAAACTATAAAAGAAGAGCTAGTAACGCCAAAAAGGAGAGGGAGGGGGAAGAACAAAAAGCCTCCTCGGCCACAGGCCGAGGAGCATTCCCTCATTCGTAAGAAAATACTTAGCCATTTTTTAAAGAGAAGTTTGGGCATGGTGATCAACGACCAGCACCTAAGCCTGTCAGCCCACTCTCTATAAATTTATTGTTTGGGCTTGTTGGGCTGAAAACCCAACACTCAATTCAAATTGAGTCCTTACAATTGGCGCCGTCTGTGGGAAGGATTAGGGTGCTGGCCGGTGCACCAGGTAAACGTTCCAAGTTATAAGTGTTTGTTTTACAGTAGATTGAGTAAGATAAGGTTCTTAGTTATAAGTGTTTGTTTTACAGTAGATTGAGTAAGATAAGGTTCTTAGTTCTAAGTGTTTGTTTTACGGTAGATTGAAAAAGATAACGTTCCAAGTTATGAATATTTGTTTTACAGCAGATTGAATAAGATGAGAGTTCTAAATTTTAAGTATTTATTGTGCAAAAAAAAAAAAAGAAAAAAAAAAAGAAAAAAAAAAACAACAACGAAAAAGAACAATAAAAGATCTTGATATTATTAATTCAAACGTAGAAAAATTACATATTACAATCAGAGGCTCAGGTAGGCCTGTGTTACAAGTAAATTTACAAGCTAATAGCCACCTGCTATTCCTAGCTACTCCTACAATCAGAGGCCCAGGTGAAGCCGCCCCAAGGGAGAACTAGCCGGAGGGAAGTGTCAACTCGTGCTTTTATCTGGCACCAAGAGAATGGGAGAGCTTGACACATGGTGGAGGAGGTGAAGGACAATCATGCCCTCAGGCCCCCAACCACTCCCTCCTCGGCTGGGCAGAGCTGGAACAAAGAGAGGAGCGGACGCAGGGGCTTGGGGGACCCTCCCCGTGATGTTCCCTCGATTCTCTCCGTTCCGCTCGAGTGTTGGCCATTGGAGATGGCAACACTCGAGCACCGCCCATGAGGTGAATTCGTGCGCCTTCCTCGTCGGGGGTGTGCTCCGAGGAAAGACGTGAGGTTCTCTAACAACACCCCTCTGGGATACCTCGAAGGGCACCATCAGGATTACGCTTGGACTCTGCCGCACTGAAAGCCCAGTGGGGGCTGCGGCCATACCGGTTCTTTTCAGTCCCGGCGACAATTCCGGCGGGGTTGTTAAAAGGGCATGTGAAGTTGGAAGGAGATGTTTTGCTCTGGTTGCGTTGAGAGGTTCATGGGTTGTGGGGTAACCATCTGCTTACTTTATATAGGGGATGAGAGTTTGGTGAGAATTAATTCATGCAGAATTCGAGAAGGGTATTATCATCTGGATCAGTAATGAAGTCCCAATTTCCAAGGAGGCCACGGACGGTTGGACTCGTGTCAATTTACGAGGGCATTAATGAAGGCGCGTTTCGTGCACCGGAGCGTCAAGCGCGGAATACGAACAGGCAAAGGGCGCTTCATAAATGAAAAAGATGGGGCCTCGAGTTAGAGGTGAGATCAATGCCACGTGTAAAGATCCTAATCTGACGCAAAGAGTAATCATCCCAATAAAGCGATCTGAGGGCAAATCCCTAATTACAAAGAATTGAAGTGGTAGACAGAGCCAAGGTATTGCATGGTCCTCGGACCCAAACCTATGGTAAAACTACACACACCGATTATATTCAATATTTATAGAAAAGAATTGAAGTGGTAGACAGAGCCAAGGTATTGCATGGTCCTCGGACCCAAACCTATGGTAAAACTACACACACCGATTATATTCAATATTTTAGAAAAGAATTGAAGTGGTAGACAGAGCCAAGGTATTGCATGGTCCTCGGACCCAAACCTATGGTAAAACTACACACACCGATTATATTCAATATTTATAGAAAAGAATTGAAGTGGTAGACAGAGCCAAGGTATTGCATGGTCCTCGGACCCAAACCTATGGTAAAACTACACACACCGATTATATTCAATATTTATAGAAAAGAATTGAAGTGGTAGACAGAGCCAAGGTATTGCATGGTCCTCGGACCCAAACCTATGGTAAAACTACACACACCGATTATATTCAATATTTATAGAAAAGAATTGAAGTGGTAGACAGAGCCAAGGTATTGCATGGTCCTCGGACCCAAACCTATGGTAAAACTACACACACCGATTATATTCAATATTTATAGAAAAGAATTGAAGTGGTAGACAGAGCCAAGGTATTGCATGGTCCTCGGACTCGAACCCACAAAGAGAATAACTGCTCCGAGAAAAGCCAAAGCATTACTCAATGTCAGGCGATAATACAACCCTTCGGTTTATATTTGGATGATAACAGATGGTCCCGTGATGCCAACTTCAGAATGAAATACAAATATTGAGTAGAATACAATAGCAAAACGAGCAGGATAAAGTATCATTGAACGAAAGCAAAAGCTCAAGTATTCGATTCAAAAAGAAAGTACACGACTCCCTTACAATGCCACTGAGGCAGGAAACGAGATAGTATCAAAGAAAAACATAAACAAAGCTATCCTAGGCCGTATACTAGTTCCTTCAACTCAGTAGTTAAATCAAAAAGCTAGGGCCAAAGCTCAACAGCTAGGTCTCTAAAAGCCCGTCGGAGGACTGGCCACGTCTTGAGGTCTTTCCTGACCCTCGGTTACGACTTCCCCCAACGCTATCCGGGGTTCGACCTCCTCGGATGGTTGACCAATTAACGGAGCATCCTCGGCGGTCTTGTCTTGATTTTCAACCGATGGTAAGGAAGATTCCTCCTCAGGAGCAGCAGGCGTAACCTCGCGAATGGCAGTAGGGTAATATACCCTATCTTCCCTTCTAAGATCAGACGAGGCGTCAATCCCTGCTTGGTTGAGGGCTTCATGCCAAGTTTGAGAGCAATAATGCCTGCACACAGCAGGAACTTGAGCCCGAAGGGTGGCTTCAGTCTTAGCCACCCCTTCGGTGAAAGCCTCTTCTTTTGCCTCGTCCACAGAGCGCTCAGCGTCTGTTTTTGCAAAAATTGCCTCGTCTCTGGCTCTCACAGCCTCGTCCCTGGCATACTCGGCAACACCTTTGTCGTGGATTGCTTTGGTCAAACTTCCCTTCATGTAGGAAATGTCCTCTTTGGCCTTCTGTAATTGACTTTCAACTTCTTGCAAGTGGACAGTTTGATCCTCAGCTTGCTTCCTGACCACGGCTAGGTCAGAAACAGCAATATCCCTGGCCTTCGTCATTTCTGCCAGATCCTCGGTCGCCTTTTTTAGGTCGGCCTCAGATCTCTTAAGAGTTTTAGCCGCTTCTAGGAATTTATCGCGCTCTTGCGCCAAGGCGTGACTATGGTCGCCAACCTCTTCGCCCAACCTAAAAAGGGCCTGGATAGCCTGCCAGCAAAAACAAGCAGCTTTATAAAGAGAAAGCAAAGTACTAAGCAACAAAAAGTTCTAGTAAAAAGAATGGTTGCCAAAGGACCTACCATGCCTAGATATTTCTTAAGGTCGAAGACAACCTCTACCCCACTCATTTTCTCCAACTCAGCCATGTCAATGGGAAGAAGAAGAGATTTCTCTAGGGCCTCGGCTACGAGAGCCCCCTCGTCTCCTTGAGACTCTCGTATTGACGCGTTATCCATTAGGGGCTGGTCATGGAGCATGGCAGCAGGCAGCCACGCTTGGGCCTGGGGCTGCTGGATGACCTTCTTGCCTTTCTTTTGATCACCAAGTTTCAACTGCTTTGGGGGTCTACGAGTCTTACCCTCCTCGGGCGAAGAACGAGATTTGCTCCCATCCATTGGATCCTTACCCTTAGAAAGTCTTTTCCTTTTCGGATCAGGGGACTCAGTAGAAGGGGCAGCTATTATAGGGGTGGGTGATGACCTGGTTTGCACGATTGGAACCTGGGACTGAGGTGCTGGGGGCTGGGATTGTGACTCCCTTGGCATATCTTTCTTGGAACCACCTTCGAGTAGGTCAAAAAGATTGGTCCGGGCTGCCTCTTTAAACCCATCTTGGCTTGGGTACCAACACTTAAAGACTGAAGATCGGCTTCGGATAAGTGAGGATCCCCTAGGTCACCGGGAGGATCCTCGGGCTGATCAGCTAAGTCAAATACACTATACTCGTCCTCGGAGGAGCTCAATTCGACCACCTCCCTTGCTTTCTTAGGCGGTCCTTTCTCGGCCACCGTTACTTGCTGGGATGAAGAGGGACCCGATAGCGGAATACCTTCAGGTATGTAAGACCCCCCAGTAAAAGAGAAACCGCTCTCCACCACGGTAATCTGTGTAAGCCGAGGATCACGAGCTCTAATTACGTGCTGCGGAACAGGGAATGACGTTTGAGCTGGGTCACACCCGAGGATTTTATGAGCAGCTCTGACTTGGTTGTCAGATTCGTTCAAGAAAATTCCGACCTGAGAACGGTCTCCAAATCCGCTTTGTTGACCAGGTGAAAGTGACGTGCAAAGGCGTGTGGATCTGTGAAAAGAAAAGTGAAATTATTATGATTAGTCAACCGAGTTGAGTATATAGGTATAAAACGCAAAGGCACTAAACCTAAATTATCTTGTACTTCGGACGCCCTACCTGGCTTCCCCTCTACGGTTGGGCAATGAAGGCCGTCGTGCCATTCTCCCGACACTATGAGGAAATCTTGGTTCAACCCCTTATTGGAGTCAGGAAGACACTGGATGAGACGAACCCTATCGTCCCTTGTCTTCATGTAATACGTCTTACCCCTCAGGTGATGAAGATTATAACACCAATTCACATCATGGTGAGTCAGTCTCAGCCCCAGTTTCTCATTCAAGGTATCTACACACCCTAGTATCCTAAACACATTCACAGCACACTGAGTGGGGGACAGGCGGAAATGCCTGAGGTAATTGAGGGTCACCGGCCTCATAGGGATTCTCATCCCTCCTTCTACAAAAGCAACTATTGGAATTACGACCTCACCCTCTCTCCTCTTAAGGTACCACTCTCCTTCTTCGCAGTATTTCAAGTTCACATTACCGGGTATCCATAGTCAACAATGAATTTGTTCATCATTTCCTCGGACTCAACTAACTCCTTAAACTTACCCATTCCCCAAAGATAACTAAAAGTTCTAAAAAAGAAAAAGAAGAGTGAAATCAAGGAAATTTGGGGTCACTAGAAAAAGAAAACTTACAGAGGTATGACGATATTCTTCAACTAATGTGCCAGTCGAACCAAGTTCAAACTATGTGCGTCAATAATGATAATCGCGAAAATGATGAAACCGGGCAAGTCAAACAAGTATTTATACTCTCCCTTAATTTTCCCAAATGAAACCGTTTCTCATAAAAGCAGGAGATCATGCCGTTAAAGTGGGGAACGTGGTGCCGTCAAAAATTTAATGTGGGCACCCATTAATTCTCGAAACGCTAAAAACGCGCATCGGGCAGTCAAGAAGCCGCCAGCATCAGTATAAACCAAAGTGAGGCCATTCGTCCAGTGGATCCGCGTGTATCAAAACCCTCCTCCCCGTTCGAGGGAACGTGCAGCAGAGTTTTGAGGGGCTATTGTGGGGTCCGTGGGCCTGATAGCCTCGGCCCATCATATAGTAGGCCCAAGGCCCATGCCGAGGAGCGCAAGCTATTCCTGGGGAAAAGGGGGAAGCCTATTCTCTTGAATCCACGCCGAGGATACCTTGTCCTCGGCCTGACAAGAGTGATTCCAGGGAGTGGCTAACCCCAAGGTAAGCTGTCACTCTCGCATTTAATGCCCTCAACTAACCCCCCTGGCCGCATTAATGGAGAGGTAACCCCTTGGCAGGATAACGTTGATCAGAGTGAGCCACTTGAGTATCGATAAAGCCTCTGATGGGATGGACGACCAGAGAAAAAGGCGAATAGACAATCAACAGATGGAAGCAAAAGATAGGAAGATGAAAACTATAAAAGAAGAGCTAGTAACGCCAAAAAGGAGAGGGAGGGGGAAGAACAAAAAGCCTCCTCGGCCACAGGCCGAGGAGCATTCCCTCATTCGTAAGAAAATACTTAGCCATTTTTTAAAGAGAAGTTTGGGCATGGTGATCAACGACCAGCACCTAAGCCTGTCAGCCCACTCTCTATAAATTTATTGTTTGGGCTTGTTGGGCTGAAAACCCAACACTCAATTCAAATTGAGTCCTTACAAGTTGTTTTGTGGATTTAAAAAAAAAATTAAAATGGATAAAATCGTACTTTACATCATTTGGATTAGCTATATCTTTATTTATATAATATTTAAAAGCTAAAACATAGTATTTATTATCGCTATACTCATGTTGAGCCACATTAGTGTAGCATTTCGGTTCACTTCAGTCCACTTTGGTAATGCTTTGATAGGAGATGTTTGTGTAGAAAATGGAGCTCCTTCATTAGTAGATTCTTGATTAAATTTCAATTTTTTTTTGGTATAAGTGATAGATTTAATTATATCTGCTTCATTTTTCAACCATTCAAGACGTACAGATGATGGATCGTTTGAAAGGAGTATTAAAAACAAATTCTAACCAAACATTACATTATCTATAAAATCTCGTCTTATATAATAATTGAATGCAAAATACATTATGTTTTCTTGAAAAAAGAAAAAATTAAAAAAAATTAAAAGACTTTCAAATAACAAATATAGAAAGCTTAATTTAGAAAATTTAATATATTGTATTAAATATGTTTTTTTAGAAAATGGACAATAATTATGTATAATACCTTAGGTGTTGTTTTTTAGGTTCACCTCTTAAATTTTAGACATGTGATTTTTTTTTTTCATGGGTGGAAGTGTACTTTTAATTAAATAGTTACATGATTTTAAGAGAGGAACTTAAGGAATAACATCTAAGAGTATTCACATTAACTTCCTCAAATATTTAGCCAAACTAACCTTAAAAACACTACTTTCTTAAGTTTAACTATCTTCTTTTTTTTTTTTCTTTTTTTTATGTATGTACATCAACCTCAATATTATATCACAATTTCAATTAAATATTATTTTCTTTCTATTCACAATTTTAATCCCAAAACCCACAACCACCTAATACAACTACATCTCTTAGCACAACCACATCCCGCTGTCGTACACAACCACTAGATTACAGTGTCTTGGATCCACCCTTAAAATCCAAAAAAAATCTAAACTTAGGTTTCAGACCAAAAGTGTTGAGCTAGTAACCAACCATCGCACACCAACCAAAAACCCATCTCAACCGGTTCCAAAAACCCAAATCACAACCTATCTTGGTCATCTCCTACCAACCAAATCGGGACCCAATTTTAGCAATGCATTGATGTGATACCCAGCACCAATTAATTGTTAAAAAGAGAGAAGAAACGAGATTATAGTCACAAAAATCACCTTCAAACCAAACCAGCCATCATGACACCCATTATCGGAAACAACCATAAGCACTGCACCAAAAAAAAAAAAACACAAACTGAGCAACCACTGCATAAATCAAACAAAAAATCAATACCAACCTCGCACTCGCCGCACAAATTAAATCAAACACGTCATTCATAAAAATTAACTTTCAAACACCCAAATCCACCATCGTTGACTAGCCCCAACCACCAAATCCAAACATTGTAGTTCATGATAGTTTCAACTACTACTACTACTACTACTACTACTACTAACGAGAGAGAGAGAGAGAGAGAGAGAGAGAGAGAGAGAGAGAGAGAGAGAGAGAGAGAGAGAGAGAGAGAGAGAGAGAGAGAGAGAGAGAGAGAGAGAGAGAGAGAGAGAGTTTTAAGATTTTTTTTTTTTTTTTAGCACTAGCGAGAAGACTATCTTGCTACAAGTGGCAATTATTGTTCATTGCAAAATTTTTAAGATTTTTTTTTTAAAAAAAATAAACAATTTTTTTAGCACTAGCGAGAAGACTATCTCGCTACAAGTGGCGATTATTGTTCATTGCTAAATTTTTATGGTTAGTTTACTAAGTCTGATGTGTGGGTTTCTAGCTATATTCTTAACCTCAGGCTAGTTTGTTGTGACTGATGTTAATGCTTTAAATGCTGTACTTAAATTTTGCCCTTAGAAAATAATCACATCATTTTAAGAAAAGTTAGGAGTAACACTTATTAGTCTTATTTACTATTTTCATTTTTCATTTAAAAAAAAAAAATCAACAAATCTTTTCTTGCATCGCACAAGTTTGAGACTAATAAGTTATTATTCTTCTACTTTCAAATTTGCAAATACTTAAATAGTCAAATGCAGGATAATTCATTATTACTTTACGATTTTTTTTTCTTTTTTTGTGGAGAAATTATTACTTTACGATTGGATGCGAGCTATTTTACTGTTATTTCTTATCAGTGGACATTCATCATTTTGTATACATTTTCCTGCTGGACGTATACTATTCTACTTTTGTCTTTATCGTTGGATACTTGGATATCAATTAGAATTCAAGGCCCATTATTAGTTCTTGGATTTTGGACTTTATTTCTCTTGGTGGGCTTAAAAATGCAACAATAGTCATCGGTAATCTTTGGGTCTGCCTAGTTTCAAACTCAACTCCCATAAATAATTCCAAGTTTTGCAAGGCCATCGCCAAATCCATTTTTCGATCAAATTCTTTCATTTGGCCCTTGAAATTTGTGTATTTCCCATTTTCGATAATTTTTGTGTGAGGACCAAAAATCTTAATCAAAACTTTAGCTTCACAATTAATTTAATAGGAGGGTTTACTAATAATCCACAATGAGAGATTTGAACAAGAACAAGATTCTATGTGAAACTAAAAAGATGAGGCTATATTATTCATGCAAGAGGCAATACTATACACTTTGTTACTATTTGCTCAAGAACAAACACTTGAATCTCTTCTAAGGCTATATTTTCTCTCTAAAATTCTCTCTCTCTCTAATTTTCTATGTGTCTCCTTCTTTGCCCTTATCCTTCCTTATACCTGCCCTCCTTTCTTCTTTAGAATGTAATGTCCCTGTATAATAGAAAGGTTTCTTGTCCTATAAGACTCTTGTTTCCCTATTTTCATAATGAATTGAGACTTTTGAGGCTCTAAGCACTATTTAGGCTAGTCATTCATCAATAAATACAACTGTGCAAAGTAGGTGAGTCTCATTAATGCGGAGATGATTGTTGCTTTATCAAAAAGCTTCAGTAGGCTTTCCAGACAATTCTACATTTTCCAAAGTTCTTCCTTGAAAGCACAGCAAGTATCTCGTCCTTGAGAGCTCGACAAGCACCTCATCCTTGGCTTACGAATCTCTAGCCTTCCTAGTGAGAATAATGTCCTGCCTAAATGCTTGGTCCAAGGTTTGATTCCTTCAGAAAGGTCAGCCATTAAAATAGACCGGTCAATATTGGGCCTACCCTCATTTAGGGCGCCCAATACTACTTGTGTTAAAAACTACTTCCCTACATTTTGTTTTCTTAAAATTTTTAATTTAAAAGTCATAATAAGATTTATGTGTTTTGGAATGTCTTTTAGATACAAAATTTTAAATTTCACAATTATCTCAATTTTAGATTCTGGTATAATTTACTATTTTTCCATCAAAATTAGTGATTTTGGTGAAATAGGGTTTTGTGAGCATTTTCCTAACCACCTAAGATTCTTTTCTATTTAAACATATTATAACCTTCAAGACAAATCATCCAAGATTCTTTTACTATTTAAACATATTATAGCCTTAAAAACATTTAATTTTCAAATTAATAAAAAAATATTTTGACAATTTAAAAAAAATAATAATAATTTCAACCTATAATATCGAATCGATGTATTAGTCATTCGCTCTTACAAGGGTTTACTCAGTAAAGTCAGGTTATTGGTTCTTAACTCAGACTCAGAGCATGGGGAGTGCAATAGACCAAGTCGAGATTCGAAATATTTGGAGGAAAGTTTGGGGATTATTTGTTCCTAATAAAGCTCGGAACTTCCTGTGGAGAGCTATCAATAATTCCATTCCTACGAAAGTTAATCTTGTTCGTTGCAAGGTGATTTATGAGGATGTGTGTGATCACTGCAAAGCTGGCTCTGAAGAATTGATGTGATCCATGCTCTGTGGGAGTGTACCCATCTGGCATCGGTTTGGGAATCACATCCAAGCTGGAATTTTCTAGCCAATACCCACTTCTAGAATTTTAGAGAACTGATGAAGTATGTGATTATGGAGGCGATAGACCTAGAGTTTTTTGCAACAACAATAAGGAATATCTGGTACAGGCGCAACTCTTTAAGGATAGGTTCCAAACCCTTCCCAGTGGGTCAAAGTGTACCAGATGTTTTCGTTGCTCAAGCTAGCTTTTTCAAAGCAATTCCCCCTAAGCCTCCTGATATTTTCCCCCGAGTTTCCCAATCTGTGATTTGGAAACCTACCGCCAGTACTTTTTTTAAAGTAAACTATGTTGGAGCAGTTTTTAGATATGAGAATGCAGCTGATATTGGTGTAGTTATCATGGACGATAATGGATTGGTTGTGGCTTCTATGGCCGAGAAGATCCATCTCCCAAGCATGGTCACATTTGTTGAAGCTCTTGCAACAATTAAGGCCCTCTCTCTCGCTCATGATATTGGTCTCTCAGCCATTGTTTTAGAGGGTGATTCAGAAGTAATTATCAATGCCCTGAAGAATTATGCTCCCCCTCTTACTGCTTATGGTCACTTAATTGGAGAAGCTCAGTCCCTTACCCAAACCTTTGCTGCTATTGATTTTCTCCATATTAGACGTTAGGGTAATTTTGTCCCTCACAACATTATTAGATATGTTAGCGAGTTTATGGTGTGGACGAAGGATGTTTCTCCACACTTTCATAACGTAGTTTTAACCAATTTGGAAGTTTCTTCTTAATAAAAACTACAGTCTTCTTCTCAAAAAAAAAAAAAAAAATTACAGCCTTGTGTCTCTCTTTTGTGATGAATTTCGGAATCTACCATCTTGTGAATTTAAGAAACCCTTACAAATTCAAGGTTAATTTTTTTTTAAGTAGACGTGTTATGCTATCAATAATAATATTCAAATATGTAATACAATAATTCTTGATTAAATAAAAAAGCCATAGCAAGAGTGCAACAGTTTTTACAGACAGCCTTTAGCATTTTACAGTTTAATGGTGACAGGATCACAGGAAGCCACATAAACTTAATAAAGCTACTGTACCTCAAACCAGTGAAGACTGGCTAGCACCATCAATCCTCAATTCGGTTTTGACTTTCACTAGCTGATATATCAGAATCATCATCCCCTCCAATGGGTGTATGATCATCTTCCTCCTTTAGGATTCCATCAGAAGGCAATTGCCAAGCAAGAGGTATCTGCAACTGCAATGAAGTATTTATTGTGCTGTCTTCACCTGGGTCTGCGTGCATTGCAGTTTCTTGAAGCATCAGTGCATATTGCAAGTCATATAGCACTTCATGCATTTTAGGCCTGTCAGCACTATTTGTCTTCAAACACTTCTCAGCTGTTTCACCAAACTTTCGCAATGAACTAGGCTTGATTTTACCAACTAGCACTGGATCAATAATTTTCTCAAGTTGGCCTTTTCTTTGCCACAGCATCCCCCATTCAGCTAGGTTCATCTCCTCCAATGGAAGCAAGTTGTTAATAGCCGGTCTAGCACAGAGAATTTCAAGAAGTACAACTCCAAAAGAGTACACATCAGATTTTTCGGTCAACTGTAGGGTGACAAGGTATTCAGGATCAAGATAACCAAAGCTACCCTTTACAGCCATTGTCAAATGTTCTGGATCGGGAACGCCCGACTTTGAAAGGCCAAAGTCAGCAACCTTAGCCACAAAATTTTCATCAAGCAAAATGTTTGTGGACTTCACATCACGGTGAATGATTCCTCCAGCCGGACCAGTGTGTAGGTAACGTAGGCCCGTGGCAGCGCCAATGCAAATTTCAAGTCTTTGCTTCCAAGATAATTCAGACGGTGAAGATGTGGTCTCAGAATTGTCATTTGAATGATAGAGGTGTTCTCTTAGAGTCCCATTTTCCATAAATTCATAAACCAGTATCATCTCAGACCTTTCATCGCAGTATCCAATCAAAGAAACAAGATGGTTATGCCTGATTCGAGATAACACAATGATCTCCGTTTGGAATTCCTCAATACCCTGCCCATGCCTTGCTTCACTGCGTTTTACTGCCACTTTCGTACCATTCCGAAGAGTTCCTTTATAGACTTTGCCAAATCCACCCTCACCAATCAAAAATTTTGCATTGAAGTTCTTAGTTGCGTACTGTATTTCACCTAAAGATATCCTCCAACTAAGGTTCAGATTCGAAGGCAGGGATGAATTAGCACTACTATCAGTCAACCTGTTTAAACTTATCCCTCCAAAAAGAAGCGCTGTCAAACTTTGATCAGGCGCTGATGATTTCCTGCATTTCAAACGCAACGCCACAACTGTCATCAAAATTACAAATGCCCCACTACATACAGAAGCAATGATCATTATAACAGGGGAGTGTTTCTTGTTTGTAACTGGTTCACATTCATCCAGTATGGGACCTGATGTCTTCATGAACTCCATAATCTCCAGCCCATTCAAAAACGCATTAAGAATGCTGGAGTTATTCTCTGAAGGACTTATACTAAAATTGGTAAATCCAGAATCATCTGAATCAACCACAAAATCGATGAAAAAGGGAGTAGCGAAGTTTGTAGTTATAATATAAGGATCAATCAATTTATCAAAGTTGCTATATATATAAAGATTGAACCTTATGTCATTGAGTGTTTTGGTTACTATGTCACAGAAATGGACCCGAACAAAGTGTTTAGTATTCTTACTGACAGGAAAACTCCAAGTTAAATTTAAGAGACTGGCGTTGCCGTTAGAACCTGTCTTCAATTGTTTGGCTGTCTGGTAGACACGATCTGGGGCAGTATATTTTGTGGCCAGTTCAGAATCGTAATTAAGCGTTTGACTATAAAGCGTGCTGTTCTTCGCAGAATCGCTGTGGAGTATTAAGTAACTATCATCTGCTATCCATTTCCTCCACAATTCATCGTAATCAATTTGGGAACCTCCAAAGTTGATCCTATGGATTGTGTGCAGAGCCTGGGAGAGCAAACCAGTGTAGTTACTAACATTTCGAGCAGAACTAACGTGAGGGGCATAATCAATGATGCGGGTCTCGTTGGCAAGAAAGACTTCTATGGCGTTTACGAAAGCCAAAGACGAGTCTTGAGAAGGTATGAATTGGATTCTAAACTTTCCCTGTGGAATGGTGAGCAAGTACTCCTTTATCACTGGAAAACTACTACTGTTTCGGATGCTGAAATTGGTTAAAAGTGAAAACCCAGAAGCCGAAACATTGAACAACGCATCATATAGATTAGCACGTGACAAGTAAGCAAAGAAATGGAGGCGTACTATGTACGTACCATTCTGGTCGATTTCAAAGCTATACGAACACGGCTGTCTGTAAACTCTTGCTGTTTGATAGAGTTCTGGAATCCAAGCTGATGTGTTTCTAACTTCTTCGCTTTTCCCAGTTGAGAAAGAAAGGGAATTGCTGTCGGCAACAAAGACCTGACCGTTGACGGTGGTGTTGGAGCTTGCTCCACAGTTGATGAAGTACTTGTCAGGAACAGTACTGTTAGCTGATGAGAGAAGCAGAAGTGAAGAGAAGTGGAGAGTTAAGAGAAGGCAGAGTTGGAAAAGAGTCTTATGGGAGTGAACCATTTCCATGGATTTTTGTGAGAGCAGCATAGTTCTTCAGTGTTAATTATGATGGGTTGCTGAGGATGTAATAAAGTTGGTAATAATAATCAACAGTATGCAAATATCAAATTGAAAAATGTTAAACAAAGACCTTGACTTAAAAGTATATACTTTAAGCACCAAATAACTTTGGTGGTTGATTTACAAGTGTAAATGTACGAGGGGTGTGAGAAATGAGGATTGAGGTTCAAGACTCTAAAAAAGGACTTCATACGCGTATATATTTAAATTATGTTATATATTGTAAAAAAAAAAAAAATATATATATATATATATACTTTCTATACTCTAAAAAAGGACTTCATACGCGTATATATTTAAATTATGTTATATATTGTAAAAAAAAAAAAAATATATATATATATATATACTTTCTACCTAATTGGAATGGTGATTCAATCATGCAAAACTTAAACGGATTCACCAAAAATGCATGTCGCCAATCAAGGAAATATCCTCTCAATGTAAAGTTCTTGGGAGTGGCAATGGCATGCTGTGAAGTACCAGCGGAAGTAGGCCAAACAGAATTGTCGGGTCTAAATTATTAGGGATGGGGTGAGGCTGGGATAGATTTTTTTGTTCAAAAGAAAAAAGAAGAAGAATATGTCAGAAATCAAGTCTTAGAAATACAGGTGTTAATTTCATTGAACAAATGGGCTAATAAGCTGGTGGCATTTCAGCCCTCCCTGAAGTTTGTGTTCTTGGGGGTAGATCCTTTTACGGAAGTTTGTTGCAAAAGTATTGGGAATCCGTATGCTAATGTACAAATAACATTATACTTATTAAAGCAGCTGAGAGTATGTTCCTTTCTATCTGATAATTTAGATACAATGAATCAATCATCAATTATTGCAACCTTTACCTCTCCATTTCGGATCAATTATTGCAACCATTTGCCTTTTGTGCTTCTTGTTGGAGCCCACAAGGAAAAAGAAAAAGAAATTTTTTTTAAAAAGGACAAAAAACAAAAGTTTGAAGGTGCTGTTGTTGCGATTACTTTATAGGTTAATGTCAAGATTTATCTCTAGAATTTTTCTCACTTTATTTTAACTCAACTCACTTATTGGTGTTTTCAACAAAAATGTTCACTGTTTAAATTCTTCCTCTCCAATTGTTATAACTATCAAATTATTATTATTATGGAACAATATTTTAATTAGTGTCATCACACTCAAGTAAAGGAACTGAGTCTATCTGGTTGAGGTGATCATAGGGGATAGGTTGAGGTAAGTGCCTTGTCTGATTTTTTTCTTAACCAAATAGTTCAAGACAGCATGGCAAAAGCTTCAAAATTTTCCCCAAATCCATTATATGCTGCACCAAGGAATAGGAGTAGTTGAATACATTGGACTGAAGAAAATCCCACCGTATGTCTTCCCCCCACACGGCTGACAGCTTTGGACAAGACCAGAGAAAGTGCAACACATCCTCAGCAGCACAACTTACAACACTCACATAATGGATTATCAATAACTCTTCTTCGAATCATTTTTACTTTCGTTGGAATGGCAATCTCGCATGCTCTCCACAGAAAGTTTTTCACCTTACTTGGCACTGGTAAGTTCCAAATCTTTTTCCATAGGTTGCGTATTGGGTTAGGCATTGACGGAGCTGTTATTGGACTTGGGGGCAATGGCCCCCCCACCCCCAACCCTTTTTTTTTTTTTTTAAATATTATTATATTAATAAGTACTAATTTTAGTAATTTTGTTCATATAAATGAAATGACAAAGCTTTATTTTTTGGCAACATGCAATTCAGCACCATCTATGAAGATCTTCAAAGATTTCTCTCTAGAGTGTAGACACATACTCAAAACAAATTTGACCCAAATATTCAAAAGAAAAACCAAATTTAACACATATAATAACGAATATTATAAACCATTTTAACTCAAATTCCTTAAGCTAAACTAAATTTAAGCCAAATACTAGAATGCAATCCAATCCAATCAAAATGCCCAAACCTAAATCATATTTGACCTCAAATTTAAAGAATGAAAAAATAAAGACTATATATACCGATGGAAACTGGAAAGTATGGTAGTCTAATGGTGATAGAGGTTTGGACTTTGGCAAGTATATATATAGCTACAGTTGTCGGACATATTTCTCATATTTTTCTCTCCCATTTTTGTGATTTATCGAACAAACTCTGTCCCAGTCTGTGTTTTCACTTCTTGCAATCCATTTTATTTATTATTGTTAGTGAAATGGTGCAAAGTAACTGATTAAAACTAAACAAATACCGATACGGTGTAGTTTAAGTGTTTTTTTTAGTATAAAGTTGCATACAGGGACGGACCCAGGTGGGGGGCAAAGGGGGCCGGGCCCCCCCTGGGTCCCAAATTTTTTTTTTTTTAGTATGTAAAATTTTCAAAAAAAAGGCTTGGGCCCTTGGTTTCTAGCATGGGCCTCCCTTGGTTCTTAGCTTAGGCCCCCCAGCCAGCCAGCCAGCCCAGGAGTTTTCAAAAGCCCATGAAAACCTAAAAAAAAAAAAATTGTATAAATCTAATAATAATAATAATATAATATATAATAATGTGGTTTATATTAGAATATTAGATTATCTATTTATATTTGATAATAGTAGGAGGACAAATAATTGTTTAATTGTTTGATTTGATCTAATTGCACTTAAATGGTAATTTGCACTTCATTGTTCACACTTTTTTTTAACAGAAATTATTGTATAAATCTTCAAAATTTCATACCTATTAATTAATTTTTTTATCCTAAATGCTGAAACATTAGATGTAACTCCTTAGAAAAGCTCTAAAATGTAAAAAGGTAAGTTCAAACCTATTAAGTACCCGTTTGTTTGGGCGTTTTAAGCCTAAAAGCTGGCTTTTTAAAAAAGCCAGCCCAAAATTGGCGTTTGGTAAGTTTAAAACGCAACTTTTCTGAAAAAGTTGCGTTTTGTTTTTCTGAAGGAAACGCGCGTTTGTGTTATGCTGGGCTTGGGGTGCATAAATGAAACGCGCATTGCTGAGCTTTTAATATATATCCGTTGGGAGAATTAAATTACGAAATTGCCCTTGAATAACACAGTGGCCCTCATTCCTCTCATCTCATCTCATCTCACTGGTCTGCGCAGCTCCCTCACGCCTCTCATCTCCTCTCAACTCTGCCCTCTCCGTGGTAAGTCATCCGTGTGCCTCATTCCTCTCCTCTCATCTCATCTCTCTGCTCTTCCCTCACCGTTTTGCTACAACCACAGAACCACCCAACAAAATCAACACCACAATCAACCCAAAACACAATCAACAAAATCAACAATCAACCCACCGGTCTACCACCACAACCAACAAAATCAACAAAATCCATTTCAAACCCAACTCAAAATCAACTCAAAATCAAACCCAAAATCCATAGAAAATCAACTCAAAATTTAACCCATTAACTGAAAACCCATAACCCAAACCCAAAATCAAAATCAAATACAAACCCAATGTTTCAATCATCTTCATCTTCATCATCATCATCATCATCTTCTGTCTTCCTCTCGGCTTTCGAATTGTCCAAAAAAAAAAAAAAAAAAAAGGATCTCAGCGGTGGAACGTTCTGGAGGTGAAGTGAAAGAGAAAAGGAAAAAGAAAGAAGACAAAATGAAAAGTAAAGTGAATGTTCTGGAGGGGAAAAAGGGCAAAGAAGTTACGTGTGTGGAGATGTGTGGGGGAGAAAAAAGAGGGAAAAGAAAAAAAAGAATAAAGAGAAGGGTACATGTGTGGAGGTGTGTGGAGAAGAAAAAAGAGAAAAAAAAAAAAAGAAAAAAAAATGAAAGAAAGAAATGTTATCACAATATTTTCACAATAAATTTTAAAGAGTAGGTTATTATTAGCTAATATTGGTGAGAAAAAAATAATTTTTTTAGAAAGAGAAAAAAATAATTTTAATAGTACGTTAAAATTAAAATCAGTATCAATTTTATCACAATATTTTCACAATACTTTCACAATAAATCTTAAAAGGTAGGTTATTATTAACTAATATTGGTAAGAAAAAAATAATTTTTTTAGAGAGAGAAAAAAGTAATAGTACGTTTAAATTAAAATCAGTATCAATTATCACAATAATTTCACAATACTTTCACAATAAATCTTAAGTGGTAAGTTATTATTAGCTAATATTGATGAGAAAAAAATAATTTTTTTAGAAAGAGAAAATTTGATTTAAGTATATGAAGTAGTTAATTTAAGTATGAAATAAACTCACATCCAAAAAATAAAAATAAAAAAATAAACTTCCTTATATATACATTGTCCTTTTTGGTAATTTATCCCTCAAACTACACCTTTTATAAGTGTTAGCCAAACACTCAGTTTTTTCAAAAAGCACTTTTTAACAATTTTTACCAAACACTCAGCTTTTTGAAACTCAGCTTTTTTATTATGCACTTTTTGAAAACTTAACTTTTTCAAAAAGCCCAACTTCAAAAAGCTGAATCAAACTCACCCTTAGTATAAAATAAAATAATACATACTGCACATATATTACAACAAGTCCATAATAAATTTGAAGCATATTCCTTAAAATTTATATGTTGAAATACATTGTTGTAAAATTTATTCTATTATTATAAATCTCAACGTTTAAAAAAAATATAGAAGAAATAATGAAACCAAAAAAAAAAAAAAAACTTTTATCAAAAAAATAAATAAATACTTATATGATGTTTCTAAAAAAAATAATTATATGATAATTTTATAATAAAAAGTTAATACAAATTACAATTTATTTAAAAAGTTTGCCTCTAAATATGAAGTCTTGGCGTCCGACCACTAATTAGAAGATGACATGTGTCCCATCATTTGGACCAAGTGAATCATGTGAATATATTATATGAGAATAATTAATGTCATTTTCTTATTGTTGGTTGAGCCAAACTTTGTCTACAATTTATTTCCTTTCATGCTCCTTTTTAACCAAACAAATGAAATTTATAATTATTTCTTAAACTAAAAAATTTGGTATCACAAACAAATGCACAATTTTTACCATAATTCTTCATGTAGAAAACTGTGAATGGCAAAGAAAATTGATAGGTTCATACAAAAGAAACAAGCAATCAATCATAGTGGCAAAAGTTGTAAATTTATTCACGTTACTAGAAGAACTAAAGAACTCATTTAAAAATATCTTCTTCGTTCTCTCACTTTCATTTCATTCATATGTTCTTGCCTCCTATCTTCTTCAAGGGCTTAGGTTGATTCGGTTTCTTAACATACCGGTTATTACAGCTTGCTGGACATAGATGACAATGAACCACAAATCAATTGTTATGCCACTTCACATTCCCACTATCTTTTTAACGTTAGAACTCTTTATCAACTTATTGTTGGGTTCGGTTAATGTATGTCCTTAGGGCATACATTAATCATCCATTTTAGAAAACGTTTTATGAGAAATTGAAAGAGTAACTAACTTTTTGATAATTTTTTCAATTTATAATAAAAGTTTCCTAAAATGGTTTACGCTAGTAAAACCCTTAATTGTTTGTTCTCATGCTCAATAATTCAATGAACCGGCATAACAATTGTTATGGGAACTCTATGATGTGTTGATTTTAATAGCTGATGTGGCATCTACTTTTAAGGTTTTTTTAAACAAATTAATTAATGAATCTGAACCATTGATTTTAAAATAAAAGGTCAAGATTAAAAGACTTTTATGTAATAGATTACTCTAAGAATTCTAGAAGTTTTGAATTTAAGTTTGTGATGGGATCAGCAAATAAGAAACCCTAATTTAACTTCCAAAACCCTAATTTGACTAAACAATATTAAAGACAAATAAAATTAAGAAAATAATATCTTTAATCCTAAAAATCTGAAAATTTCATAAAGATTCTCTTACATCAAGTATTCAAATATGTACACACCACCAAAGCATTTTTAGTGGACACAGCCTAAAGCATTTTACAGTTACGATGTCGATGACAGGAAGCCACAAACGTAATAAAGCCAACGTAGCTCAAAACGACCAGTGAAGACTATCTGGCACCATCAATCCTCAATTGGGTTTTGACTTCCAAGGATAGCCTTTGTATCAGAATCATCATCCCCTCCAATGGGTGTATGATCATCTTCCACCGTTAGGATTCTATCAGAAGGCAATTGCCAAGCAAGAGGTAACTGCAACTCGAATGAAGTATTTATTGTGCTGTCTTCACGTGGGTCTGCGTGCATTGCAGTTTCTTGAAGCTTCAGTGCATATTGCAAGTCATATAGCACTTCATGCATTTTAGGCCTGTCAGCACCACTTGTCTTCAAACACTTCTCAGCAGTCTCACCAAACTTTCGCAATGAACTGGGCTTGATTTTACCAACTAGCACTGGATCGATAATTTTCTCAAGTAGGCCTTTCCTTTGCCACAGCATGCCCCATTCAGCTAGGTTGATCTCATCCATTGGAAGCGAGTTGTTAATAGCTGGTCTGGCACAAATAATTTCAAGAAGTACAACTCCAAAAGAGTACACATCAGATTTTTCTGTCAACTGTAGGGTGGTAAGGTATTCAGGATCAAGATAACCAAAGCTACCCTTTACGCCCATTGTGAAATGTTCTGGATCGAGAATCCCTGACTTTGAAAGGCCAAAGTCAGCAACTTTAGCCACATAATTTTCATTAAGCAAGATGTTTGTAGTCTTCACATCACGGTGAATGATTCCTCCAGCTGGACCAGTGTGTAGGTAATGTAGACCCGTGGCAGCACCAATGCATATTTCAAGTCTTTGCTTCCAAGATAATTCAGACCGCGAGGGTGAACTCTCAGAATTGTCATTTGAATGATAGAGGTGCTCTCTTAGAGTCCCTTTTCCAGATATTCATAAACCAGTATCATCTCAGACCTTTCATCGCAGTACCCAATCAAAGAAACAAGATGTTGATGCCGGATTCGGGATAACACTATGATCTCCGTTTGGAATTCCTCAATACCCTGACCATGCCCTGCTTCACTTCGTTTCACAGCCACTCTTGTACCATTGTAAAGAGTTCCTTTGTAGACTTTCCCAAATCCACCCTCACCAATCAGAAGTTTTGCATTGAAGTTCTTAGTTGCAAACTGTATTTCAGCTAAAGATATTCTCCAACTGAGGTTCAGATTCGAAGGTAGGGATGAATTAGCACTTCCTTCAGTCAACCTGTTAAAACTTAGCCCTCCAAAAAGAAGCTTTGTCAAACTTTGGTCAGTTACTGATTTCCTGCATTTCAAACTCAATGCCACCACTACAATCACAATCATAAATGCTCCACTACCTACAGAACCAATGATCTTTATAACAGGGGAGAGTTTCTTGACTGGTTTACATTCATCCAATATGGAATCTGATGTTATCATGAACTCCATAATCTCCAGCCCATTCAAAAACGCATTACGAATGGGAGAGCCATTCTCCAAAGGGCTTATACTAAAATTGGCAAATCCTGAATCATCTGAATCAACCACATAATCGATGTAAAAGGGAACAGCGAAGTCTTCAGTTTTATTATAAGGATCTATCAACTGAACAAAGTTGCTATATATATAGAGATTGAACATTGTGTCATTTAGTGTTTTAAAAACTATGTCACAGAAATGGACCCGAACAAAGTGAGAAGTATTCTTACTGACAGGAAAACGCCAAGTTAAAGTTCGGAGACTGGCGTTGCAGCTATCGCAGTCTGTCTTCAATTGTTTGGCTGTCTGATAGACATCATCTGGGGCTGTATAATTTGTGGCCAGTGTAAGTTCNCAAGAGGTAACCTCGAAGCCCATCACGTGGAGGTGTGGGGAACGATGCTATGAGCAAAGCCTTGAATCAAATCTCTAGGTCACCCTTCACGCACAGGATTGAAGGAGCGAGACTTACTCGAAGTTTTAACCAGCCAACCTTCACCATTTATAATGGTAAAACGGATCCTGTGGAACATGTGAGTCACTTTAATCAGAGGATGGATGTCTATTCCAGAGATGAGGCTTTGATGTGCAAAGTTTTCCCCTCCAATCTTGGACCGGTTGCAATGAGATAGTTTGACAGCCTAGAAGCAGACTCCATCGACTCCTTCAGAGAGCTTACTCAAGCATTTCGTTCCCGTTTTGTCACATGTAGAAGAGTGGCCAGGCTCCTGTCTTCACTTTTATCCTTGAGCATGCAAGAAGGTGAGACCTTGAAAATGTATTCAGATAGGTACTAGGAAATGTTTAATGATATAGAGGGCAATTTTGATGGCATGGCCCTTAGCATGTTTAAGCTCAGCCTCCCCATTGACCATGTTTGAGGAAGTCCTTAACTGGCAAACTAGTACTAACATGCGTCAGCTCATGGACTGCATCGAAAAATATAAAGAAGTTGAAGAGATCAACAGCAAGGAAAGGAAGGATAAGGTTATCCCCCAAGAGATGAGGGATTTCAAGTCGGACTGTTACAATAACAACAACCACGGAGAGATTTCGCTGGGCAATCAGGATAACAAACCTTCAAGTAGTTAACACTGTATTCAAAGAGCCAGATGTACCAGGTTTGGAAAAAGTTAAGAATGAACCATTCTTCAAGTGGCGAACAAGATGGTAGGGAACCTTGAAAGCGCAACCATAATCTCTATTGCCAATACCACCAAGATCATGGGCATACCACAGAAGATTGCAGGAGTCTGTGGATCATTTGGACCAACTGGTCCGCGAAGCTAAATTGAGACACCTCTTGCATCACTCCAGTGGCCGAGGAGGCCAGATGAAGCCAAATGAACTCTGAACGCCAGAGGAATGATTCTTTAAAGCTTCCATTGGGAACTATCAACGTCATCTTCGCCGCACCAGGGAGAACAGGATCCTAGCCGTCCAAGTTATGTCGGTAGCCCGATTATCGGCAGGGGACTTGGCCAAGATCCGAAGAAATCTAGACTAGATATTCAACCTGTTTTAGGCTTCTTGGACGAAGACAAGATTAGGACCATCCAACTCCATGATGACGCTTTAGTAGTCACCCTCAGAATTGGAGGATATACTGTAAAGAGGGTAATGGTGGACTAGGGTAACTGGTAGAGGTAATGTACCCTGACCTCTAAAAGGGCTGAACCTAAAACCTGATGACTTAACACCATACAGTTCTCCCCTGGTTAGCTTCGAGGGAAGAATCGTCACCCCAAAGGGCCAAATACAGTTACCCGTACAGACTGGCTCGGAGTAGTGGATGTGGATTTCATTATTGTAGATGTATATTCCTTTTATACGGCAATTGTAACCAGACCTTGACTTCATACGCTAGGGGCTGTTTCCTCTACTTGTATCAAAAAGTTAAATATCCATCCAAAGTGCAAGTTTGTGAAATCCGGGAGATTAATCCTCGGCCAGACAATGCTTGATGGCTGCCATCCAGCATAAGCCCGAAATGGAGTCCTCGGCCAGGGCCGAGGAGATTTATAACAGTTAAAAAGTCGGGTATCGCCCGGTGAAGATCTAGATGAAGGCGTTAGATGTGAAGATTTAATAAAAGTTCTAATTTGAGACAATTCCGAAAGGTTCTTTCAAGTCGGATCTCAGATGCCTCTACCAGAGAGAGAGGAGCTAGTACATTTCTTTAAAAGAAACCTTGATGTATTTGCCTGGAACGCTTACAAGCCCCAGGGGTGATCCAGAATTCATTTGCCACCATCTGAAAGTCAACCATTGATTACCCCTAAGAAGCAACCTCCTCAGCGCCCATCTAAGGAGCATGCTGATGCAGTAAGAGAAGAAGTAACAAAGCTCAAACAAGCTGAAGCTATTAAAGAGGTTTTTATCCTGAGTGACTAGCAAACACTATGGTGGTGAAGAAGAAGAATGAAAAATGTGAGGTGTGTAAACTTCACTGACTTGAATAAGCTTGTCCTAAGGATCCATTCCCTATGCCAAAATTGATCAATTAGTAGATGCCACTGTCGGCCATCCTCGGATGAGTTTCCTGGACGCCTTCCAAGGTTACCATCAAATACCGTTAGCCCTAGGCGATCAAGAGAAGACTGCATTTGTCACTCCTATTGGTAACAACCATTACAGGTGATGCCCTTTGGTTTGAAAAATACAGGATCTACTTACCAAAAGATGATGACGAGGATGTTTAAGCCGCAGTTGGGCAAAAGTATCAAAATCTATATAGACGACATGGTGGTGAAAAGCAAGATCGTTTCGGAGCATGTAAAAGATCTTGAAAACATTTTTGAAATTCTAAGAAGCACAAGTTATGTCTAAACGCCTCCAAATGCTCATTTGGTGTGGGGTCAAGCAAGTTCTTGGGGTACATGGTGACTCACAAGGGAATTGAAGTTAACCCCAATCAGATAAAGGCTATCCACAATCTACAGGCTCTTCGGAATCCCAAAAATGTCCAGAAGTGTACCGGAATGACTGCTGCCTAAATCGATTCATCTTCCTATCAGCAAATAGGTGTAAACCTTTCTTCTCGTTGATCAACAAGTGGAAGGGTTTGAGTGGACTAAAGAATGTGCTATGGCTTTTCAGCAACTTAAGGACTATCTCGCTCGGCCACCCATCATGTCCAGTCCTGAACCAGACGAAGTCCTATTTGCTTACATTGTTGTGGCTACTTGTGCTGTGAGCTTGGTGTTAATACGGGCAAATCGCGTGTGCAAAGGTCTGTCTACTATGTAAGTAAGTCGTTGCATAAGGTCGAGATTCGTTACTTGCCACTGGAGAAGGCTATCCTGGCAGTGTGCTTGGAACGTGAAAACTCCCTCATTATTTCCAAGCTCATACGGTCTTGTTCTCACCCAGCTCTCGCTCAAGGCTATACTCCGAAGTGTTGATTACACTGGAGGATTGATAAATGGAGCACGATCTTGGGGGCTTTTGATATCAAGTACATGCCTCGCACATTTGTCAAAGGTCAGGTCCTTGCAGATTTGGTGAGCGAGTTCACGGAGCCCAAGGTAGAAGAAATAACGCCAACCTCGGACATTGATGAAAAATCGATTGGCATGATTCTCAACAAAGCCCCTCACATTGGGAAGTGTATGTGGATGAAGCAGTGAACCAGAAGGGTTCTAGAGTGGGGCTAGTGCTAGTTTGACTATAAGGCGTGCTGTTCTTCGCAGAATCGTTGTTGGGCATTAAGTAACTATCATCTGCTACCCATTTCCTCCAGTAAGTTCATCGTATCAATTTGAGAACCTCCAAAGTTATCCTATGGATTGTTGCAGAGCCCGAGAGAGCAAACCTTTGTAGTTACCAGCATTTCCAGCAGAAGTAACGCGAGTGATTATAGTGATGCGGGTCTCGTTGGCGAGAAAGACTTCTATGGCGTTTACGAAGGCCAAAGATGAGTTTTGAGAAGGTATGAATTGATTCTGAAGTCTCCTTGTGGATGTGAGCAAGAATTCCTTAATCACGGAGAATCACTACTGTTTCGGATGCTGAAATTGGTTAAAAGTGAAAACCCAGAGGCCGAAACATTGAACAATGCATCATATAGATTGCACGACCTGACGAGTAAGCAAAGAAATGGAGCCGTACGATGTATGTACCATTCTGGTCTATTTCAAATCTATACGAACATGGCTGTCTGTAAACTCTTGCTGTTTGATAGAGTTTTGGAATCCATGTTGATGTGTTGCTGACAGTTCGCTTTTCCAGTTGAGAAAGAAGCCGAATTTCTGTCGGCAACAAAGACGTGGTCGTTGTGAGCTTTGCGTCTAGCTTGCTCCACAGTTGATGAAGTACTTATTGGATCAGTGTAAGCTAATGAGAAAAGCAAAATGAAGAGAACTGGAGAGGTAAGAGAAAGCAAAGTTGGAAAAGAGTCTTATGGGAGTGAACCATTTCCATGGATTTTTTGTGAGAGCAGCTAGTTCTTCTGTGGCAATTATGAGGGTTGCTGAGGATGTAATAAACTTGGTAAACAAAGACTTTTGACTTAAAAGTCTTTTGTTTCTTGTTGTGTGTGTGGTAAACAAGACTTAAAAGTAAATACATTCTACACTTTTGACTTAAAAGTATATACATTCTACCTAATTGGAATAGTGATTCAATCATTCAATATTGATACGGATTCAACAAAATGCATGTCGCCAATCTAGGAAATACACGACTTTTTATGAAAAGTTCTATTTATTGTCTCTAATAAAGAAATTACACCGACCTAAACTTTTAATTCGATAGCATCTGACTAACTAGTTTTTTTGTATGATATATAATATTTTTTGTTTCTAATTTTTGATTTGTTCCTCACTAATTAAAATGACAAATCTTAAACACCCTTAACTCAACTAACTTAAACTATAATTTAATATTAACTAAGTATGAATAATACTAATGATCTAAGCTAAATATACTATATATAGCTGAACTGAATCATCATTAGAATCTTCATTGTAAACTATAAAGAAATTATTAAAACATGAAAAGATAAATAAATGTTAACGTATCTATGATTCTATCTTAACTTACAAATTAAAAAATAAATAACCTACTTAAATCCTAACAAATTTGAAATAAACTAATAAAAATTCTTAGTTTACATTGTACTCTCAATTTAAGATTTATATTGTCTCTAAACAAATGTGTATTGTACATTTTTACAAATTTTACAATATTGTACACATTTGTTTAGTCTACAATGTAAATCTTACATTGACAGTACAATAAAACCTATAATTTTCCTAAACTAATAAATAAAAGTATTTTAAGTAGTAATAATTAAAGTTCACTTAATGGAAATAATTAGTATTTCATTGTATTAAGAAAAAAATATATCAAATGAAGTTATAGTTTATTTTTAATATTCTTTTGTAATACAAACATAGACAAATTTGTAATAAGAAATCTTCGTAGAGTATAAGATTCATCTCTTACTTAAAATAGATCTTTTATGACCCTCCAAGGAACTTGGTAATTCCGAGGAAGCAAACCTTAAAGAAGTGACAAGCTGGTTAAATAAGGATATTATTTTGATTACCTTCCTGAGGAACATGAGGAAGATGTTGCAAAGCTTAATGTGATGATCATCTCCGAATTAATGAGCACTCCTACTTAATGTTAGCCACATTAAATGCTAAATAACTAGTCTAAACAGTGAGAACACCCCAAAAATCTGTCTTCGATTAAGAAATAACAGAAGGAAAGGCTGATAAGACAAGTGTCCCCAAATCCAGCTAAGAAAGATACAACTCAAGATAGAAGGGGGGGGGTGAGAGTATAAAAGGAGGAGGCAATGAGAAGAGGGATCTAGAAAAATTTACAAAGAAGAACAAGAGAGAGAAAATAGAGAGAGCAAAAGCTTGTATTTTCCTTTTAAGTCTTCATTTGTACCTTGGGGAACCATTTTTCTTCAATCAAAATGCCTATTCCTACTTTCTTTGTCTTTGATCATCTGTCTAGTTCTCTCATTGTGGAATTAAACCCCTACTTAATTATAAATTAGTTATGTTAATCAAGAACTTAAGTTTGGTTCTTCTGAGTTTGTGTTTTAACCCCCACAATATACATATATATATATATATATTTGAAACGATATCTTAATTAGTGTCATCACAATCAATAAAAGTAACTTGACTTTATTGGGTTGAGGTGATTTTAGGAATAATAGAAATGAAGGAAGGAAAATAATCGGTAAATGGACATTTTTACTTTTTTTTTAAAAAAATTTTATAAGTAGATATCAATTGACACCAGGGTGGGAGGGTTTTTTTTTTATCCAAGTCTACAAATTTTTAGCACTAAAATGGAGAGAATATATGTAGGGAAGGAAAATTTACCTTTTTACCCCTAATCACTTTTTTTTTCTTTTCTTTTTCATCATTTTGTCAAATATTAGGTGAAAAATATTTTCACCTTACTACTATTTATGATATTCCATTTACTTTTTTATTGGTCTGAATATATCGTTGGAATCTTATAAGTTAGATTTCAAAAAAATAAACAAAACGAAACATACTGCACATATATTACAACAAGTCCATAATGAATTTGAAGCATATTTCTTGAAATTTATATGTTGAAATACATTGTTATAAGATTTCTGTTGTTGTTATTAACTTCAAAGTTCAAAAAAAAAAATTAGAAATAATGAAATCAAAAAAAAAAAATACTTATATGATAAATTAATAATAGAAATTAATAAAAATTAGGATTAACGTAAAAGGTTTGGCTTCAAACATGTTTGAAGGCTTGAAGCTTTGGGATCCAACCAACAATTGAAAGATAACATGTGTCCAATAATTTGTGCAATGTACGTAACTTAATGGGTTAGTTGGGTTAAGTGTGTCATGTGTATTGTATATAAAAAGAACTAATGTCATCTTCTTATTGTTTTCGAGCCAAACTTTATTTATAATTTATTTCCTTTCATGCTTCTTTTTAGCTAAACAAATGAAATTTATAGTTATTTCTTATTATTCAATACATAATTAAAAACTAAAAAAATTCTAGTACCTATACCACAAACATATTAACAACTTTTACTACAACTCTCCACATGTCAAACTATAAATGATGGAGAAAGTGGTGGGTATGAAAGTAAAAGTTGGCCAATCTTATTCTACAACGTAAAAGAATTGTGGTAACAATGTAAATTAAGAATTGTGATAAGAGTTGTAAATTTATTTATCATTCTGAAAAAACTCATTAAAAAATGAATTAAGATCTGGTGCATTATGTGCAATTACTACCCCTTTCTTTAAACCAAAAAAAAAAAAAATTACTACCCCCTTTCTCTCTCACAAAAAGCTTTTATTACTCTCACTTTTTTACTTTTTCTCACTTTTTTTTATTCAAGGGTTGAAATTGAAAAATATTTTTTTTCAATTTTCAATCTTAGCAGTAGACTTTGACATCTTTTTTTTCGTCTTTTTCGGGAAATAGGAACTAAAATACGTACGATCCAAAAGCAAAGCTTCTAAAACAACAAAAGGAGGCTGAGAAAATACAATAAAAGGTTCTGCTCGAGAACAACCATATTTAGCAAGAGAATCTACAGCTCCGTTAGCCTCTCTGAAGTAATGCTCGATTTTCACCTAATGGAAAGATTGAAGAATGGCCCTGCAGCCACAAGCGATATTATATCCCTGCATTCACATTGACAATGAGCTTTTCAATCCTAAGAAATTTTGCCATAAATAAGCCATTTCTAAGAGCCAAAGTTCTGCCAAAAGATGAAAGAAGTCCCAATTGCACGAGAAAAGCCCCGAACCCAATTGCCATTGGAATTAAGAATGTACCCACCACCTCCGGCATAGGCGGAGTTGAGAGACCAAAGCATCCATATTCAACTTACTCCAACCTGAGAGAGGTGTTTCCCAGCAAATGTAGGAGGTATAACAGAACCGAATGGGAGATTTGCCCTTGTGGTAGTCCTCCTCAGACTGTTTGAACAAATGCCTGAACCAAAGTTCCCATCACCAAAACTCATCATCAGGTCCTGGGTGCGTGAATTTCTAAGTAAACGTTTTGTTGCTTATTTAGTTTCAAAACTAAATAATCTGAATCCATTAACTCGATCATACAATAATCTGAACCATGATTGCATAAAAGACAACTATAAACTCAGCCTTACTAACTTATAAATCTAAATTTTGTCATGCTCTTTGTTTCTGACTTGATGCTATGTTATCATGCTTTGTTCAATTTAAATTATTAACAATGCTAAAGTGAACATAGTATGTGATTGCTTAATGCAAGAAATTTGAGGACTGTGTCATAAACCAATTTCTGCTATTTGCATTGTTAGTAGAATCTACACTTATCTGTCCTAGTCTGCGAGACCATTATAGGAGCAGTTGGTGATTGGTTCTTTGGTAGAAGGGTAATGTTAAGTTCTTGGTAGTTCAGAGATTAGAGAAGGAAGGAATGAGGATTAAGGATGAAAATCACAGTTGCTTCAAGGGTAACCAACCTCCTAAGCAAAGAAAGAAGAAGATAGGCACAAACTTGGGTTAATTCTCTGGATAACCTCTAATTGATCATCTTAGTAGCTTATATACAATGCAATCTCTGCTTAACCAATTCCCACCAAAAAGCTAACTAACTAACTAACTCTATTTCAGCTTAACTGACTAGCTGCATTACTGAACTAACTAACTGTATTACTGTGCTAACAATACTAGCATACAATACAACACATGGTAGCTTCAGTGCATAGAGCTGATACAGCTAGTATCCTAACAAGTAACCAAGAATTCCAATAGGCTATTCCTCTTACAGACCTAAAGATATGTTATTTCATATTATTTCACAATCTAAACCATTTTATCTAGTTAGTTTCAAAACTAATCTATTAGGCTAGATTTATGATGAAAAAGATTCTCTCCCCATATGATAAAAAATTCATAAAGGTTCCATATTTTCTCTCCCCATTCGTACATATTCTGTTTTGTTAGATTTCTTTCTCAATTCTTCTTTTTTATGTTGTCTTTTAGCTCCAAAAGTATGTACTAACTATGTATTTAGTATGTTATTTGAAGTATTTACATAATATGTTATGTAGAGCTAAATGAGATTTTTACCTTTTCTTTTTATGGGTCTCAATTTTTGAGATGAGAAGAATAGAACTGGGTACTAGAAAAATCATTGTCTTGTATTTGAGAAGAAGATTCATTTGACATAATTCTCCCCACTCCAATATATGTAGAATTGCTGAATTTAGCTATGTTGACAATGTCAACTATGGTATCATATTTGCTAATATCATATTATTTCCTGAGGATATGTTTGGTATGTTGTAATAACTTCTGTAATGGAATAATTATTCATGTGTAATAGCAATTCGGTCATTTGGTTGCATCTTTATTTCATGGATTGGTTATTACATTGGAATAACTATTTTTTAAATTGAAGAATAGCTATTCCTCTTTAAAATTGATGTAATAGTTATTCCTTAGTACATATAATAGGTTTTTTTTTTTTTTTTTTTATAAGTTAGTGCATATAATAGGTTTTAAAATTAATATATTTCCAAAAATATAAAGTTTCCTTATACATCATCTTTTACAAGTTTTCTCTATGTAATAACCAAACTTATAGCTAGTAATAGTTATTCCATTACAATGTCTTCTATTCTAAGTAATAAAGATTACTATTCCTAATGTAATCTACATTCAATGTACCAAACATACCTAAAGGTTTTTTAAAGTATATCAGTCTCCTAAAAAAATTTGTTGCCGTTTATTTTCTTGGTCATAGCTTCCCAATTGTAACCTCGTGTAAGGATCCCTTAGATTAGGATTGTGTGCCTCTATCTCAGATTAGGATTGATTTCCTCTGGCTTTTCTTTAATGGTAAAGTGGACTACTCCTTCCATTACAACTACATCTTGCAAGCTTTCCCAAGAACATTTGTTTGCTAAATGAGCTTCAATGTGTTTCAGGGGAAAATTATCTGCAGAAAAAATTTTCAACAAAAACTTATTTTTCTCGGTATGTTAATTAGTTTTTCTTTTGAAGGTGTATGTTAATTACTTATTTTCCTGTGCGCAAATTGGTCTACTATTATTGCTGCAATTGGCTGCATATAATTTCATTCATGTGACATGCTTATTTAGTTTAAAATGGTTTTGCCTTTTCTTTTGTTATTTGGAAATTTTATATTTGGTTTGGTAATGAAGGTGTTTCCTTGGGCGATGATAATACATACTTACCACCATGTTGCTGTGATTAACAAAAGCCCCACAATGACCAACCATTTTTAATCTTGCTGTCTGCAACATCACAGAGTTAATTTTTCATAAAGGCCATTATAATGGATGATTAGCAGGTGTCACCTTATTAACTGCATATAAGAAATGGGAAAAACCCGCAATTTCTGGGATTTTTTTCTTTGCAGATGCTGCTGAGCATTTGGAGCAGGGAGCTACAGATAAATAGGTTGAACGTGACCCAGATGCTCCAGGTGGGTACCTAATTGTTCTTTCCATATTCCTGAAAGGATTTAAGCTCTAGACACCTGAAGGTTTTGACAGTATGATTTGTTCCCAATCTAATTTCTAGGCCAAAAGGATTATAATCCTGTTGGAACATTTTGCCAACCTTTTTGCAAATTCTATTTGTTGATAAAAAGATACTCACTTCTATGAACCTCAAGCTCCAGTTTTTTCCAATTGATGATGGCACTTGGAGAGGCTTGGAAATGGTGAGATTAAAAAAGAAAAAAATATATATATTCTTATGAGTGTAGTATAATCCTTGCCTATAGCTCACTCTTATTACCTGGAAGAAGATATTATCAGTATTGGAACATCTAAATCGCAAATGGGGAAATTCAAGTGTAGCATCTGGAGAGCTAATGTCTTTCCCTTATGGACAAAGACATATGTTGTTATCAAAGCAAGATTGATATTGTTGTTTTAAATTTAAAGGAAACCATGTGCCTTAAGACAAATTTTCTCAAAAATCAGGAAGTGAGCTACTAATTTTTCAGATGGTATCCTTTTTTTCTTTTTTAAACTTTAAGTTGATGCTTAGTTTTTAATCTTTTGAGGGTTTTTTTTGGGGAGGGTATATTATTTCTTAGAATTTCAGGTTAGATATTTTTCAACATTGTTCTGTTTTAGTATTAGATTCTTCAATGTAAGCACCTTACAAAGTTTCTTATCTATGGTCCTTTCTCAAACAAAACAGAAATTGCAAAAAGATTAATTAAATGCATGGTGAGGTAAATGATCTGCAACATACACTGGAATGGACAGTGGAGGCTTATTTACAATTTTTGTTATGTGCATAATTAGTCGTTTTTGGTTCTGTGTGTAGTTTCAAATTTGGAGTTTTTTGTCAATTGATTATTTCTTGATTCGGTTGTTATATAATTCTCTCTCTTGAGGATACCAATTCTGCAATTTCAGATCTACGTTGCCAAGAAGGCGTACTATTCCATCTATATTCCACCATGGCACCCTAAGACTAAGCTGCCCATTTGCCTCTTTGTTCGAGTACTTATTTTCCTTGTCGCATATATGTCAATCATTATCTAATCAGGTAGAAGAGAGCATGATATCAGGCATTACTTGCATGTAGTAGTCTAACTTAAAGCCCAATTGATAAATATTACATAGTTTAGCTTTTATTTAGAACTTGGTACGTCTACTTTCATGAGGAATACCATTTTGAATAGTTTATTATTATTATTTTTGGTTAAGTTTGTTCTGATAGAAATTGTCACTATCTTTTGTGTAACTGTCAAAGCTTAGTTACAAAAATACACTAATTAACATGAATTTTTTGAAGCTCATGAAGATACCTTTCTTGAATTTCTAACAATTTCATGTATTCAAAATGATTCTATCAGATCTCATGAAGGCTTAATTGCTGAACTTTGAAACAATTAAAAAATATTTAGATTAGATTGGCACTTTGAAAAAATAATAAAGAGGAGTAATGCTTTATCAATTGTTGATGAAAATAGTGAAGATCAAAAACCTATTGAATCAAAGTAGTTTGAGATAAGTATAATTAAGTTATACATTTATGTAAAGTTATTTTTCCATGCATCACATGAGTTTGAACTACTTTTATAAATACTTGGGCACTACATACTTTATCACAGGCCTAACCTTGTAGGCTTTTATACATTTTCAATAATTGGGTATAAAAGAAGTTTCTTATATGGAAAACAAAAAATGCCTTTTAAGTTTACTAATTTTATTAGAAAATGATAATGAATATCATTTATACCATATCATGGACGGCTCTAGGCATGGTCTAGGGGGTCCAAATGAACCCCCTAAACTGGGCCAAAAAAAAATTATATATATATATATATATATAATTTTTTTTTTCTTTTTGTTTGATCATCTAAAAATAAAATTTCGAACTTCTGTACCTAGTTTTTTTTTTAAACTTAGCCAAAACAAATTTATTAATTATTTCTTAATTAAGAAATTGTTGTTTTTGAACTCCTAAAATAAATTTCTTAATTAAATTTTTTGTTGTTTTTAAAAATTGCACATCCATTTATAAGAATTATGTTTTAAACTGTACAGTCTCCTTGGCATCGTTTTTTTTTTCTTTTTTTTTCTAAAAGAAAAGGCCGCCTTAGTGCTGCACGCTCATCTTAGGCTCAAAAGAAAACAAACAAACTCGAGAACATTTACAAACAATTTATTTAATTAAAATTGAAAAAAATTTATTAAAAATATTATAAATAAAATTAAAAACTAGATGAAATAGTATAATAAAATTTATAAATAATAACAAAATAAATTAAATAGTAGTAAAAAAAATTTAATAACAAAGAAAGCTGGCTTTTCAGTCCATACGCAACCTTCGTGACTTATCACGGGCAATATTTAACTAATAAAAACTAAAGTCACGTGTCNCCATTTATAAGAATTAGTGTTTAAACTGTAAGTCTCCTTGGCATCGTTTTTTTTTTTTTTTTAAAAGAAAAGGCGCCTAGTGCTCACGCTCATCTTAGGCTCAAAAGAAAACAACAAAAATCAAGAAATTTAAAACAATTATTTAATTAAAATTAAAAAAATTATTAAAAATATTAAAAATAAAATTAAAAATTAGATAAAATAGTAATAAAATAAAATAGTATAAAAATAATAATAAAATAAAAATAAATTAAATAGTAAAAAAAAAATTTAATACAAAAAAAAAAAAGCTGGCTTTTCAGTCCATACGCAACCTTCGTGCTTATCACGGGCAATATTTGACTAATAAAAACTAAAGTCACGTGTCTCTCTTTCTCATCCATTTGTTACAAGGTAAAAGAAAGAGGAAGGAAAGATCTTGGGGAAAACAAGAAAAGAAAAAGATAGGGAAAGGAAGATAAAACTCTTGTTGGTTGAAGAGAAGTGGAATCCATGTTGATGTGCTGCTGACTTGTCCGCTTTTCCCAGTTGAGAAAGAAGGGGAAGTGCTATGCTCCACCGTTGTTGAAATACTTATCAAAAACAGTGTAAGCTGAGTGTAGCAGAAGTAAAAAGAGCTGGAGAGGTAAAAGAAGGCAAAGTTAGAATTGAATTTTCATGAATTGGAGCGAGATGAGATCGCTTCTATCTGGGCCATCAATATCATTGATACTACTTTTATTCTACATCACTCATAACAAGTTATGTGTGAAAAATATCTCTCTATACTTATTGATCTTACTGATCAAAGAAAGTGGGTGGAACACTATTTTTTACTTGGATCCTCGAACTTTAATTTCTCTAAAATAGAGAGAAGGATGAGAAAAATATGGACGGAAGGCAAATTTATAATTTTACCCCAAATCTTAACGCTTTTTTTTTTTTTTTTTTTCCTTTTGGATTTCATTTTGTCATCAAATATTAAATGAAAAATAAATTTCCGATCAAAAAATAAATAAATAAAAATACACAATTTCAATTTATTGTTTTTATGAATATATTGTTTACAAACAGTTTAATGCCTAGGCCACTTAGGACTTGGCCTAAGCCCCCAATAAAAAAAAAGGCTTATATTTTAATTCCTAGATAAATTTTAATTTTGAATTTGTACTAAAACATATTAATTTGAATATTAAAAACTTAGAAAATTAATATAAATATTAATTGAATCTCAAATATCTTGATACATTTGTTATTATTGTAAAAAAGTGTGTATATATATATATATAAATTAATAAATTTAAATATAATAAAGCGTATGGCTTCAAATAAAATAAAATAGAAAAAACAAATACATATGACCAACCTTTGACCCAAAAAATTTGGGACTAAAAGTTGTTGATGTAATAATAGTAAATTTAGGTGAAAAACTCATAAATTAATGGACAAAATCATCAAAAAGAATTAGAGGATAATGAAATAATACAAGAGAAAGTTAACAATGAAAATAATTGTAATGATATTCAAATAATAAAGATACTTAATTATATAAAAATCTGGGGTACAACACTAAAGCATTTTTACAGGCACAGCCTAAAGCATTTTACAGTAGGAAGCCACATAAACTTAATAAAACTAATGTTCCTCGAACCAGTGAAGACTATCTGGCACCATCAATCCTTAATTGGGTTTTGACTTTCAGTAGACTTTGTATCAGAATCATCATCCCCTCCATTGGGTGTATGATCATCTTCCTCCATTTGGATTCTGTCAGAAGGCAAATGCCAAGCAAGAGGAAACTGCAACTCCAGTATTGCGTTTGTTGTGCTTTCTTCATGTGGGTCTGTGTGCATTGCAGTTTCATGAAGCATCAATGCATATTGCAAGTCATATAGCACTTCCTGCATCTTAGGCCTGTCAGCACTATTTGTCTTCAAACACTTCTCAGCTGTTTCACCAAACTTTCGCAATGAATTAGGCTTAATTTTACCAACTAGTACCGGATCAATAATTTTCTCAAGTTGACCTTTCCTTTGCCACAGCATCCCCCATTCAGCTAGGCACATCTCCTCCATTGGAAGCAACTTGTTAATAGCTGGTCTAGCACAAAGAATTTCAATTAGTACAACTCCAAAAGAGTACACATCAGATTTTTCTGTCAATTGTAGGGTGGTGAGGTATTCTGGATCAAGATAACCAAAGCTACCCTTTACGCCCATGGTGAAATGTTCTGGATCAGGAAGCCCTGACTTTGAAAGGCCGAAGTCAGCAACTTTAGCCACATAATTTTCATCAAGCAAAATGTTTGTGGTCTTCACATCACGGTGAATGATTCCTCCAGCTGGACCAGTGTGTAGGTAACGTAGGCCTTTGGCAGCACCAATACAAATTTCAAGTCTTTGCTTCCAAGATAATTCAGATCTTGAAGATGAACCCTCAGAATTGGCATTTGAATCATAGAGATGATCTCTTAGAGTCCCCTTTTCCATATATTCATAAACCAGTATCATCTCAGACCTTTCATCGCAGTACCCAATCAAAGAAACAAGATGGCGATGCCTGATTTGGGATAACACTATGATCTCCGTTTGGAATTCCTCAATACCCTGCCCATGTCCTGCTTCACTTCGCTTCACAGCCACTTTCATACCATTCCTAAGAGTTCCTTTATACACTTTTCCAAATCCACCCTCACCAATCAAAAATTTTGCACTGAAGTTCTTAGTTGCATACTGTAATTCAGCTAAAGATATCCTCCAACTAAGGTTCAGATTCGAAGGTTGGGATGAATTAGCACTTCCTTCAGTCAACCTGATAAAAGCTATTCCTCTATAAAGAAGCCCTCCCAAACTTGGATCAGGCACTGTCTTCTTGCATTTCAAACGCAACACCACCACTATTATCAAAATGACAAATGCCCCACTACTTACAGAACCAATAATCTTTATAACAGGGGAGTGTTTCTTGATTTTGACTGGTTCACATTCCACCGGTATGGGACCTGATTTGCTCATGAACTCCATAATCTCCAGCCCATTCAAAAACGCATTACGAATGCCATAGTCATTCTTTGAAGGGCTTATACTAAAATTGGCAAATCCTGAATCATCTGAATCAACCACATAATCGATGAAAAAGGGAACAGCTAAGTATCCAGTTATATTATACGGATCAATCAACTGATCAGAGTTGCTATATATATAGAGATTGAATATCAGCAAATTAATAGTATTTGATACTATGTCACACAAATGGACCCGAACAAAGTGTCTAGTATTCTTACTGAGGGGAAAACGCCAAGTTAAATTTAAGAGCCTGGCGTTGACGCCACTGACTTCCTTCAACTGTTTGGCTGTCTGGTAAACACCATCTGGGGCAGTATAACTTGTGGCCAGTGTAGAGTTGTAATTAAGATTTTGACTATGATGCGTGCTGTTCTTTGCAGAATCGCGGTTGAGTATTAAGTAACTATCATCTAGTACCCAATTCCTCCCCAAGTCATCGGATTCATTTTGGGAACCTCCAAAGTTGATCCTGTGGATTGTATGCAGAACCTGAGACTGCCAGAGCAAACCTTTGTAGTTACCAACATTTCCAGCAGAAGTAACGCGAGTAACATTATCAGTGATGCGGGTCTCGTTGGCAAGAAAGACTTCGATGGCGTTTACGAAAGCCAAAGATGAGTCTTGAGAAGGTATGAAATGGATTTTAAACTCTCCTTGTGGGATGGTGTGGAAGAATTCCTTGATCACCGGAGAACCACTGCTGTTTCGTATGCTGAAATTGGTTAAAAGTGAAAACCCAGAAGCCGAAACATTGAACAGTGCATCATATAGATTAGCAACATGTGACAAGTAAGCAAAAAAATGGAGGCGTACTATGTGAGTACCATTCTGCTCGATTTCAAAGCTATAAGAACATGGCTGTCTGTAAACTCTTGCTGTTCGATAGAGTTCTGGAATCCATGTTGATTTGTTGCTGACTTCTTCGCTTTTCCCAGTTGAGAAAGAAGGGGAATTGCTGTCGGCAACAAAGATCCGGCCGTGGTCGTCGCTGGCATTGGAGCTTGCTCCACAGTTGATGAAGTACTTGTCAGGAACAGTGTAAGCTAGTGAAAGAAGCAGCAGTGAAGAGAAGTGGAGAGGTAAGAGAAGGCAGAGTTGGAAAAGTGTCTTATGGGAGTGAACCATCTCCATGGATTTTTTGTGAGAGCAGCTACTTCTTCGGTGATTATGGAGCTTAAGGATGGGAAGAGCTCGTGATAATAATCGATAGATTCTAATTATCTACATCAAAATTTTAAAAATCATACAAAGGACTTTTGACTTTAAAGTATAAGCTTTCTACCGCACGGGGTGCGGGTTGATGGTAAAAATTCGTGATAATAATCAATAGCATCTGATTATCTATATCAAATTTTTAAAAATCATACAAAGAACTTGACTTTGACTTTAAAGTAGAGTGTGGCTTGATAGTAAGAGTTCTTATCCTGCATCTAGAGAAGAGCATTTCGAGCAATAGTTTTAGTAAGGCCTGTGTGATACACGTAGTATTACTTATTACCATCACGTGACGTGGGGTCGATGAGCCCACACTGAAGACCCTCTTTTTTATTAAGGGAAAAAAAAAATATATATATATATATAAGCTTTCTAACTTTTTTTCTTTTTTTCTTTTTTCTTTTTTTTTTTTTGGGGTAAAACGACATTGCCTTTTACCAATTTGAAGTAGTTAAATTTGTTGCAAAGTTATAAAAAGAGTGCCTCACTAAAATGTTATACAAAGTGTGTAACATTTGTTATAAATTATTTACAAATTAATATGACAATAAATATGATTAGTAAATTTTAATAACATATTAAACGAATGTCATAATAATTTATTGCAATGAATATACTTCTATTTGTTAGACGTCTGTAGTAATTAGTAAAGTTCATCACTAATATTAATTTTATTTATTTGAATCCACAAATTTTTATCTCTGAAATGGAGAAAAATATGGAGAGAAGAAAATTTTATTAATTTACCCACATATTATTTTTTTTTTATTTTTTATAATTCATCTGATAAACAAATATGAAATAATATATATATACACACACATTCAAGTCATTATTTATGAATTTACTATTGTTTAAAAAAAATGTTAATTGCACTTTCCCCCTTAATTATTGGGTTCACTTCAATCCTTTCCACCAAATTTTAAAATCGAGCTATGTCTTCTCTTAAGTATTGAAAATTAGCAAATTGCCTCCTGTGGTAGCTAGCATATATATAATAAAACCCAATGAGAGAATTTGCAGAAAGTATTAAACATGATTAAATTAGAAAGAAGATCAAAAGTAATTATTATAGCAAATTTTGATAACAGATCAGCATCCAACACGTTCTCAGCATCTCGTCAGATCTTAGCTCGAGGCCACTTCAGCTCATGTCAAGTCCTCAGTCCATAAGGCATGAGCAATAAATATTGTACTAGCTGTTAAGTTAATATGAGAGTTGGTGAAGCTGTTAAGTTTGATAGTACTATTCAGTTACCAAGATTTGTAACATAAGAACTTGAATGAGAAGAACGCATCTTCCCTCATCAGAAATCTTAACAGAACAAGGCTCTCTCCTCTTACTTTCCAATAAACTAGATGACACAAACTACATTCTCTAGAAAAAACCAGATCTCAACAATTCTGCATGCCTATTCATTACTTGGCTTTTTAGATAGGACAATCCAGTTTCCTGAACAAAATGATTAGAGATAGTGGAGTGATGGTAATAGATGATGAGAATCCTCTATATCATTGAATTTCAACAAGGCCAATTATATCACAGTATAAATTGCGAGTTTAGAGAATGTGTTAATAAATTGCAAGTGACATGTTACGCATCTGCACAAGGAGCTGATCTTGCAGAATTTACACCTAATAATTTTCCATGGAAGAGTTGACTTAAAGACAGGTAGATAGTAAGGAAAAGTGAGATGGAGTAGGGTTTGATCTACAGACATGGAACATTACAAAAATTTTATTACCATTGGGTTATCACTTGAAACCCTATTTTAGTCAAAAATTGAAAAAATAAAATCAAATTTTGGTTTGCCTAGAATCTTGTAACTCAACTTATATCTCTTGATATTTTCAATAGAAATGTACAGGGTTCAAATGCACTACTCTCCCATTGTATCTATCAAGATTGCAATTCTAGCCTAAGAACAACATTATACTGCCTTTTTTTTTTTTTATGAACAAAAAGAGTAGGAGGGGTTGACTGTGTGTGTATGACAAAAACTATTATTATTATTTTTAATAGTCTAATTTAATGATTTGTGGTTTAAGCTTTCTTTATGTTTTTCCCCCCTTTATCTGATATTAGTATTTTAGTAAATTATACAATTTTAGTGTTTTGATATGATATTATTTGAAATTGAATAACGATTGAGGTTTTTTTTTTTTAATAAAGGGATAAAAAATTGAAAATTTATGATATTAAATTCAATATCAATTCTTTGATGAGTTGGATATTGATGTGAAGTTGCACCAAATTGTAGCCTTTTAGTTGTCGAAAATCCTTGTTGAATGAAAATGTAATATTCAAGCCTATAAGATATGGAAAGTATGATATCAAAATGTATTGAGCAATTTTTTGGCCTATTGGACCAAATTTAGATGTAGGTATAAAATAAATTGTTAAAATAATTAATGAGTTTGCAGTACAAATGATAAACTAGAAAAAAAAAATTGATTAATTTTTAATGTTTGTTTTAATTAGTACATATATTTGTTTCTCCATATTGGAGTTGCATTATGCAGTTTTATTTTGAGTTTTGAAAGTTCTCTTTAAATATTTTCGTCGTGTTATGCTCTTCCATTTAGCTTTTTTCAATGTTATTGTATTATATATTGTTTGTGTTTGTTTTACTTAGTTTCCAATGCAGTTTAAGAGTTATCATAGTTTTCATAATCCACTTACTAAACATATATAGATGTGAAACTATAATTTTGTAGCAAGTTTTGAAGGTATTTTGTGGTAGCAGTAGCACAAAAAATTACTTCCTTATATATATGATTCAAAAAATTAAAATGTCATTTCATATAGAGATTTCATATTAAAATGTTAACTAATATCCATTCGTTAGCATTTTTTTTTTACTACAAATAATATATGATCATTTTATTCAAATGTCAAAACACACATATGCCTGTGATACTAGAAGACCCCACAACAAGGTCAAGTGATAGACTCTTATGGTTTGTTATTAAACACAACTCATAACAAGACGTGATCTTTTAGAGGCGAAAAATTGTTGGATAATACTCAAAATAACACTAATGATCATGTTCGAATTGCACACCATTTATGATCATATCATAAAAGCTCAACAAAACATGCATTTCATCTAAATATATTTACTCGTCTTCTATGTAACAATTAGAAATGCAGAAGCGACACATAATCGTAAAATATAATGTAGAATATGATTGTGAACTAATTTTTTATGATTTTACTTTTAGTTGGTTATCATTGTGGTTTTCTTGGCTTCTGTGTTAAATGTTAATGTGTCATTTATTTGGGCACAAAAATTAGAAAATTAGATAAGATACATGACACAAAATTGAAGTCAAATTTATAATCTAATTAATTTTTTTTTTTTTTGAGTTTTGGTTAGGACAAGTGGCACAAAATTGATAATCCAATTGAAATCTAATTGGATTTTCTCTCTGCTTCACCTATTATTATATAATTGATTAGAAATGCAGAAGCGACACATAATCGTAAAATATAATGTAGAATATGATTGTGAACTAATTTTTTATGATTTTACTTTTAGTTGGTTTTCTATAACCTTATAACCGTATGCAGGTTATTTATTTATTTTTTATTTAATTTGCTTATAGAATTCATCATACTACATGCTCAATGGTTAATGTATTCGCACTTGGGCAACTTACTTTATATGATGGACAAAAATGTTTTTTTTTTTTTGAAACCGGAACAAACTTTCATTTATTTAATTGTGAAAAGTCATAACACAGTGCTTCTAACACAGGTGGAGGATGATTGTCCTCCATCCAATACATGTCTTCGTGTATATATTTGGCATATCTCGCTAGCCCATGCGCCACAGTATTTGCTGCTCTCCTCACGTAGCTGAACGAAATTCTTCGAAAATTCCGTGCAAGCCATTTGATGTCTTGGATTATATGGCCCAGCCATGAACGGTCCAACTCTGATGCAGCGAGTGCTTTCATCACACAGAGATTGTCCCCCTCCACCACCAAGTCTGTGAATCCTGCCTCACGCGCAAACTCCATCGCTCTTCTGCAAGCTAAAACTTCTGCCACCGCACTATCAGCCACCAGTGGGCCTCTTGCTGACATTGCGGCCATGACCTCGCCGTTATCATTCCGAATCACCGCTCCAATGCCTGAGCAACTCAACTCGGAGAAGACTGCTGCGTCAAAGTTTAGCTTGAAAGGAAAAACCGAAGGAGGGCGCCAAACTGATTCACCTGGACAACTAACATGAATCCGTAGCTGACCTTGCGCTTGACGAAATTCGTCCAAAAATTCTTTTGCCCATTTGTTTGGCCACTTCGGGTCCTTCAGCTTACCACCAAAAACCACCGTGTTCCTTTGGTTCCAGATAATCCAACGTTGAATGACGAATAACTCGAATTCATTTGTGGATACTTTACCCAGCAACTCTTGAAATAGATGGAGCACATCCTGCTGGATGGACAAAAAATGTTTTAAAATCTCGATCTTGATGAAATTTGGTAGTGGCTAATAATATTTGTATTACTTTATTTTAATTTTAATAAGATATAGATAAACATAACCAATCAAATGAAACTCTCTAAGGTTTTCAAACAATAATGTCAGCATCTGCACACCAATTAATTGACGAAAGATGGACATTTATGTAACGGAGATTCCAACCATAACCAAATAATAATAATAATAATAATAATAATAATAATTAAAGAAACAATAACTAACCACTCAATGTTTTACATTGCCTAGTAGTAAATAGTAAGTAGACACAAAAACTTACTAATATCTTTTATATTATTTCAACATGTGACAATAATAAGCTTTAAAATCATACTACTAATTCACATGACAACTTATTTGCATATAAGACAATGAAATAATAGTCCCTCAAAAAAAAAGAAAAAAGGAAAAGACAATTAGATAATAGATATGAGAGGCAAATTTATGAAATGATTTACATATTTAAACATGGCCAATCAAATGAAACTCTCTAAGATTATCAAACGATAATGTCAGCATCCGCATGCTAATTAATAGATGAAGATGGATATATATGTGATGGAGATTTCAATCATCAGGGACGGACCTACATAGAGGCAGGGAGGGGGGGGGCATTGCCCGCTTCCCCACCCCCCCCCCCCNACCTAGAGAAGAGCATTTCGAGCGATAATTTTAGTAAAGCCTGTGTGGTACACGTAGTATTACTCATTACCATCACGTGACATGGGGTCGATGAGCCCATACTGAAGACCCTCTTTTTTATTAAGGAAAAAAAAAAATATATATATATATATATATAAGCTTTCTAACTTTTTTTTCTTTTTTTCTTTTTTCTTTTTTTTTTTTTGGGGGTAAAACGACATTGCCTTTTACCTATTTGAAGTAGTTAAATTTGTTGCAAAGTTATAAAAAGAGTGCCACACTAAAATGTTATACAAAGTGTGTAACATTTGTTATAAATTATTTACAAATTAATATGACAATAAATATGATTAGTAAATTTTAATAACATATTAAACGAATGTCATAATAATTTATTGCAATGAATATACTTCTATTTGTTAGACGTCTGTAGTAATTAGTAAAGTTCATCACTAATATTAATTTTATTTATTTGAATCCACAAATTTTTATCTCTGAAATGGAGAAAAATATGGAGAGAAGAAAATTTTATTAATTTACCCACATATTATTTTTTTTTTATTTTTTATAATTCATCTGATAAACAAATATGAAATAATATATATATACACACACATTCAAGTCATTATTTATGAATTTACTATTGTTTAAAAAAAATGTTAATTGCACTTTCCCCCTTAATTATTGGGTTCACTTCAATCCTTTCCACCAAATTTTAAAATCGAGCTATGTCTTCTCTTAAGTATTGAAAATTAGCAAATTGCCTCCTGTGGTAGCTAGCATATATATAATAAAACCCAATGAGAGAATTTGCAGAAAGTATTAAACATGATTAAATTAGAAAGAAGATCAAAAGTAATTATTATAGCAAATTTTGATAACAGATCAGCATCCAACACGTTCTCAGCATCTCGTCAGATCTTAGCTCGAGGCCACTTCAGCTCATGTCAAGTCCTCAGTCCATAAGGCATGAGCAATAAATATTGTACTAGCTGTTAAGTTAATATGAGAGTTGGTGAAGCTGTTAAGTTTGATAGTACTATTCAGTTACCAAGATTTGTAACATAAGAACTTGAATGAGAAGAACGCATCTTCCCTCATCAGAAATCTTAACAGAACAAGGCTCTCTCCTCTTACTTTCCAATAAACTAGATGACACAAACTACATTCTCTAGAAAAAACCAGATCTCAACAATTCTGCATGCCTATTCATTACTTGGCTTTTTAGATAGGACAATCCAGTTTCCTGAACAAAATGATTAGAGATAGTGGAGGGATGGTAATAGATGATGAGAATCCTCTATATCATTGAATTTCAACAAGGCCAATTATATCACAGTATAAATTGCGAGTATAGAGAATGTGTTAATAAATTGCAAGTGACATGTTACGCATCTGCACAAGGAGCTGATCTTGCAGAATTTACACCTAATAATTTTCCATGGAAGAGTTGACTTAAAGACAGGTAGATAGTAAGGAAAAGTGAGATGGAGTAGGGTTTGATCTACAGACATGGAACATTACAAAAATTTTATTACAATTGGGTTATCACTTGAAATCCTATTTTAGTCAAAAATTGAAAAAACAAAATCAAATTTTGGTTTGCCTAGAATCTTGTAACTCAACTTATATCTCTTGATATTTTCAATAGAAATGTACAGGGTTCAAATGCACCACTCTCCCATTGTATCTATCAAGATTGCAATTCTAGCCTAAGAACAACATTATACTGCCTTTTTTTTTTTTTTATGAACAAAAAAGAGTAGGAGGGGTTGACTAGAATAGCTTCATTACCTAGGTGCTACCATAGTAACATCATACCCGTTAGATCCAAAATTGCAAGTAAGGAAACCAACAAGCTATTATTGTTATTCTAGCCTATTAGAGTACTAGTGGGTATTAAACCGAGGCATAGGATTTTTTTCAAGTGTCTTCCTTTATGAGATTCAAACTTGACACAGCATAATATCGTCTTATTCTGACTTATGAAAATTCATAAAATTGACAAGGATTTGGCCAGGGATTAACGAATGTACCTTGGTTGATTTCCCCGCCAAGAAAAATGGAGTAGCTGATGAGGGATAACCTGATGATTTTTTTTTTTTTTTTTAATTTGCCATTCTATGAGCTTTTCGGCCCAATATAGTCAATCACACAATGTGATAGAGCTAGCCGAGGGAGCGCTAGCTCTAAGCCCAAACTCACATCCTAAAGGCATCGGTTGATTACTCATTTCAAGCCCACAACACATCGTGTATTTCAATTTTCAATCTACTTCTAGAGAGCGCCACTCCTGTACAACTCCCGGCACACGGTTTTACGTGGCCCCTAGTTTTCAATTTCCTTGCACTTTATATAGTTCCCAACAGACTTTCTCCATCAAAAGAGTGTGAGAGGAGTACCATCATAGAATAGAATAAGACCAGACAAAAGTAAAACTCACAATGGTGGGGCAGTATACGGTGACTAAACCAAGCCGCAGCGACGAGGTTTTGGATGTAGATCAACAATTGAGAATTGCCAGTGAGATCAAAGCTCAGTTCGAGTCCATCGCCCCCAAGCGTCCTGTCAAGCCCAACAGAAGTGAACCTGACTCGTCAACACCAACCCCAGTGGAGTCCACAGCCGTAGACCAAAACATTCCTGAGCTTAACAAGTTCCAGGCCCTTCAATCGCAATCTCATGTCTGTCACATGCTCCACTTAGATTTAACTCTTTTTTTTGTTGTGTTTTTTGGTTGTTTCTTGGATTTGTGGTTCTTGAAATTGCTCTCCCTGACTGTTGTAAGAATGGCAGGTTATGCTTTCGGCAGAGGGAGTTACCGAGGTACAAGAAGAGTACGTGGAGACCCAGTACTACAACGAGTTGCACTCCATCGACAAACAGCATCACACGGTTACATATCGATCTATTTAATCATATAGATATATGTTTCGGTTTTGAGAGTTTGAATTTTTGTTTTAAATTTGGCTTTTTTTTTTCTTTTTTTGAACAGACTGGGAATGGGTTTATAAGGGTGGTGGGAGAAGAAGGTGAAGGTGGATATGATATTCAGTTGCAAGAAGGAACAGGTGGGATGGCGTACACAGGCTTTAGAAGCAATCCTGCGACAAACGATTGGGTACCAAACATTGATGAAGATCAGGTACTTGGTGTTCCATAATTAGAATTTGGGTTTAGCTTTTGATGATTGCTGTTACTTAATTAGAATCTCACAGAGGAAGAGAAAGGATTTATAACATAATAATCAAGAATTAACTGGTACATTCTTCTGGGCTTGAGTTTTCCATCTTCGTATCTTCTTTCATTAAGTAACTATTTTGTTTTGTTCGTTTGGTGATCACAGGGCTTTGTCTCCTCAAAGCCAAATCGGAGCGAGAGTTCTTAGATCTGCTGGGGAAAAGGCTTTGAGAAAGTGACTTGTACCAAATTTCCATGGACTGTGATCTGTAAAATTGAATAAAGATCGGATAAGGATGTGTTAGGTGGAAGATTAAAAATTTCCATTAATGGCTTTTGAATCATTGGAAGCAACGACTTCTACATTGTTCTTATCCTTCCCTCAAAAAAAAAAAGAAAAAAACGTTGTTCTTATCCAACTGCATTGTACCAATGTGAAATTTAATAGTAATTAATTCAATGATTCAAGGCTTTCGTCATTGTTAAAGACCAATAGCTGTTTGCTAAATATTCAGCAAATTTATTTTTTTTTTTAATGTGGTTGTTAGAGAACAAACAACAATAAGAGAGAGAGAGAGAGAGAGAGAGAGAGAGAGACATTTCTCAAATCAGGTTGAGTGTTTGGTGCAGCAGCCATAGAAAACCTATTTAAAGTCCAAGGGATCCCAACTGGAATGGTCATTAGACTCATTACTTATTGTGGGCGAGCATTGTCAATACTAGCAAAGAAGCAAACGTCATGCCTGCAATCCCATTGCTAATCAGACTCTTTATTCGTATTTACGATAGTGGCGAAAATCAAGAACCACTGACAAAGGTATTAATCTCTAAATTTGCAAGACATGAGAGGAATTGAGAGGTCGAGCTGTACTGAGTTGTACAACAGTACAAGTTCGATCTGGCAAGCTTTAAGGTGTTCATTTTCATAAGGGAAAAAAACACACCATTCCTAACAAAACTAGAGGTTCTTCAGGGACCACCCTTTATTTACTTATTACATTAGGTAAAGGCTGTTAGGATCCTTTTTATTTATTTTCTTACAAGAAGTAAAGGAGGGATTGTTTTCCTTGTGAAAGAGACAGGACAATACTACATAACTTTGAGTTCCTCAAGGTTCAAAGGTTGAACTAATACTAAACAGCTGGGGTAAGACCATATTGCTTGATCAAATATGTATTCCAAATTGACAATTTTTGTAGTGCGACTCCAGCCACATACGGGTTAGCATAATGATCCATTTTCATTACTCTAAAAGAAGGTTTTGCTTTACCAAAAGTGTTATGACTCAACTAACATTTTCTAGTGTTTTCAAGAAAGAAATCTCGGGCTTAAAATATCTGAACCACCAAGAATTATCAAAAAATGAAAAAGGTAGCTTTGCTTATGTACCATAGTAACTGCTGCCCTTTAGCACAAATTTATATGTTTGGCTCCAACAACCTTCATTACAAGTTCGGTTTATCACTCTACCCACAAGAAATAAAGCACTCTACCTACATGAAATAAAAGCCCAAGTGTATCCAAAAATGCTTCAGTATGCTCTTATTTTTAATTATTATATTAAAAAAAAATTTCTTTTTTGGTAATTAAAAAAAAAAAGGAATTCTTTAACGGTAATAAATTAGGAAAACGATTGAATAATGAATAACCTGACGTATTCTAGTTATTAGAGCTAAACGACAACTTCTCTGTTTTTTTGATATGTTCTCCATTCATCAATGCATTCAATTTGTTTAGGCCTTTTTTTTTCATGTCTTGTTGTTGTTGTGTATAGGCCAGGTGCTTCTGTCTTGATTTCGATTGCTCCTCTTACTCTCCTTTGGAAATACAAGCATTATGTTCAGTATGGAGCCCAGATTGTGGCTATAGGATGTACTTCCTACTACCTTTCCAATCGCTTGGGACTATCCAAATGGTTGGGACCTTTCAATATGTCGAATAGTTTGGAGAAGAAGGTGGAAGAAATTAGTGCTGATTTGAAGGTGGTCAAAGAGAAGATCATCAGTTTGAGTGATGATGTGGAAGAGATTAAGGGAAGGGTGGACGCTGCCACCGTGACCAGGGCAACTGTAGCAGCATATCCATGGCTGATTGAACTAGGGCAACCGTCAGGTACATATGCTGGATCATTTGCAATAAGCAAATAGCGTCATGCATAAATTCCATATATAGCACTCTTGCCTTTACAGTAGAATATGTGAGGTGTGAATCTGCATAAAAATTCAAAAATCAAAACTTAAAATAGAACTCTACATTGTAAACTACATCAGTATAACCATAGGATAGGCCTACCCTTCAACTTGATCATCAAAACTTGAAATAGAACTCTACATTGTAAACTACATCAGTATAACCATAGGATAGGCCTACCCTTCAACTTGATCATCTACCAGCCATTGACGCCACTCATCAACAATGGACAAATTTAGAGATTTGATCCACAATTGGGTTCCTACGTATGAAATGACCAAACCCCAACAAAACTATTGCACATTAAATCAAAGTTTAAGTGGGATTAATGGGTTATAGTATGAGCAATATACCCTATTACACTCATACCCATTAAAGCCCTAACCTTATTCCTAAATTTCTTTAAAGGGAATTACACAAGAAAATTTTCCTAGGCAATCCCATAAAGGTGAAAGTATTCATGAAAATAAGCTATATTTGGAATTTATGTATGACACTATTTGCTTATTGCAAATGATCCAGCATATATACCTAACGGTTGCCCTGGTTCAATCAGCCATGGATATGTTGCTACAGTTGCCCTAGTCATGGTGGCAGCGTCCACCCTTTCCTTAATCTCTTCCACATCATCACTCAAACTGATGATTTTCTCTTTGACCACCTTCAAATAAGCACTAATTTCTTCCACCTTCTTCTCCAAACTATTCAACCTATTGAAAGGTTCCAACCGTTTGGATAGTCCCAAGCGATTGGAAAGGTAGTAGGTAGTACATCCTGCAGCCACAATCTAGGCTCCATACTGAACATAATGCTTGTATTTCCAAAGAAGTGCAAGAGGGGCAATCAGAATCAAGACAGAAGCACCTGGCCTATACACAACAACAACAAGACATGAAAAAAAAGGCCTAAACAAATTGAATGCATTGATGAATGGACAACATATCAGAAAAACAGAGAAGTTGTCATTTAGCTCTAATAACTAGAATACATTAGGTTATTCATTATTCAATCGTTTTCCTAATTTATTACTGTTAAAGAATTCCTTTTTTTTTTAATTACCAAAAAAGAAAGATTTTTTTTATATAATAATTAAAAAAAAGAGCATACTGAAGCATTTTTTTACTGTTAAAGAATTTTAGAAATGTTGTTTGTATTTTTTGGAAATACATATGTGTGAAAAAATACGTGTAATGTTGTTTAAAAATGGAAAACATGTATTTAAATACATGTACCAAACGAGCCCTATATTATAAAACAAAAAGTTGAGCTAATACACTCTAGTTTAGATGACTCCTCTTTCCATTGTAGGAACAACTGAACAAGATGGAAGATGTGGTCATGGGTTCAATACTCTGCATGTGTGCATAATGACTAATTAAATAAAAAATAAAAACTTACGCACAAGTTGAACCATTGTATTAAGCCAAAGGCAATCCTCATTTCTGTTTTTCTTCTAGTTTCAATAGGTAAATTTTGGCCTAAGGGGAGGGACAAGGGGAATTCCAACTAGTGATCTTTGCTTCATGAGGCGTAAAGCCATAAAGAAAACAAAGCAACATCAATCCTCCTTTCAATTAATGTTATACACTCCTTGTTTCTCCACAAAATCAATTTAGACACTGAGCATGTGCTAACAATTTGCCTTACTGAAGTATGAGCTTCCACCTGGAGTTCCCTTCAAATCAAAACTCATTCAAAGCAAAGAAAGCATCTCCCCCCAACCCCCCTTTTATCCCATCTGCAATTAGTCACTTATTCCATACTAAAAACACCGTACCCCTTAGTTTCTTTCTTTTTCTTTTTGCTATTAAAGGAAATTACCTTGAACCAAACTGGATGACACGAGCTCTGTGGAGGGCAGAGGTACATGGGGTAGGCTTTTTTTAGCTCAAAGAGAATAAAATATACAGTGCAGGAAAAGCTCCGTATTGAATGTCCCAGAAACACTTCAACAAAACTCCACTTTGCCAAAAGATGAGCTACATTATTATTCTTCCAATGGACCTGGGGTAGGCCTAGCAACCAATAAATGTATCTCTCACAGACCATTTTCCTAGCTCTAAGTGCTGCTTAATTGGCACATCTATTGACCCTCTTCATAGAACATTACACAATGTCATAATATATCTTTACATCATCAACAATCGACGCAAAATTCCAATCGGAAACCATGTCTTGCTTCATGATGGGATATATAGACATTGTTGCATCTCCATCCATTATGATCCTGTTCCAGTCACTTATCAAACTACATCTATGTTTGTTCCAGAACACAATAGTTCATTGATCTTCCAGATATATTTAAAAGGTTAAAAAAAAAATTGTACAGATACTAAATGCTAGCTATCCCTTCATTTTCAAACACAAAACTTCAAATTTACAATAAAAATAACCATACAATACAAATCGATAGTTAAACAACCCGTATAGCATTCTCTTATAAAGCAAAATTATCTACAAGGCCGATCATCAATTCCGCAAACACACAGCATACAAGCTTTGCAATCAAAAACCAAGAAGAAATTCAAATCAGATTAAGAAGATTCGGGTTTAATTAACAGAAGGGAGTTCCTCAGTAGTGACCTGAGTAGCCCTAGATTTGAGCATTTCCAAAGCTCGCTTGCTGATCTCCTTCGCGTACACACTAAGGGTCTCGATTTTTCCGTCCACGTCACCATCGGCGACAGAGGAAACGTCGGCGGCGGAGAATGCCTGGGCTTCGATGACGCGGGCGGCGGAGGAGGCCTCGTCGGCGGGACGGGTTGGTAGAGGTTGGAGTTGGAGAGGATGGAGTCGGAGGATGATAGGGTTTCGGAGAGGCGGACGATCACGGCGTCGCGGATCCGCTGGGAGGGGGGCCAAATGCTGAAGGAGAATTTTGAGTTTTCGGGTTTGGGTGCTGCAGCGTCTGCCATTTCCTTGGTAGTCAAGCATGTTTGATTTTAGGAAGTATTTTAAAATGTTTATTATCATTATTTTTTTTTTAATAAAATCAAAATAAAATTCATTAAAATTCAAATTATACTTTATTTGGTAACTTTGGTTAATGCATGCATTTATTAAATATTCATTTTTAAAAAAATTATAAATAAATTACTTAAAAAATTAGTTACTTTTTCATTTTCTCATTAAAAAAAATTTCAAAATAGTTTGTTAACATATGCACATAGATAATAGTATATCTTAGTAAAACCCTTTCTAAATTTAGTAATTATCTATTACATTTTTTTATCATTCATTCCTTAAACTTAATATTTGTATCAAATTAGTGTTTTTGTCCATTTATGTTTGTACAGTAATACCTCTTTGGTCTTTGCTGGAGTGAACTTCTAGAAGTTAGAAAGAAAATTTTCCTTCAATTCAATTGTAAAATTCGCTTGTGTGAACATTTCACAAGCAATTGAATTTCGCTTAAGCGAAAATTTACAAAATAGGTATTTTTCAACTTATATTATCTTTCATTCTTCCACTTACTTTAAGGAGATTCCTTGAATTGCAATGCTTTCATGCCAAAGAGGAGTTTGTGGAAGAAGTTCACTAAAAAGAATTTCATAAGTTATGGGGTTGGAACTTGGAAGGCAAGTGGGTCATTTGCAGCGATTATAATAGAGAGTTTAATTGTACAAGAGTCTTGTAAGTAGATCGTTATAATTGTATTTCCTATAATGAATTTTTTACGACACTGGTTCTCCAAAGTGATTTTTCTATTGAAGATAATTTAGTTTATTGGTTTTCCCTTTTGATAACAATTTTATGTTGGTGCCTCACTTTATTATTATTGCTTTAAATTTGCGCCCCCAAAAAAAAGCTAGTACCTAAAAAAAAAAAAAAAAAAAAACTAGGAATATTGGTCAAAACATAGCTCTCATTTTGGAAGTTTCATTGAATTCAAGGTGAGCTATTCTCTCTTTTGTTGCGAACTTGATGTTGTACCAATCATCTACTCGCCATTTTTTACTCGTAACTTTATCTCTTTCACATGCCATAGACTATAGAGTTTGTGGGGATAGTTTTAAGCCTGTATTTCATTTCTTGAATAATGTCCCCAACATAACTTCTTCTTCTGGGCTTCGGTAAGATTTTAAATCCATCATTTAAATTTATTTCTTTTCTAACTTTTTTTTGTTCATTACTTTTGTTCATTATTATTATTTTGTTCAATTATAGACGACTTTCAAGACTTAAAAGAGCATCAAGTTCTAATTTGATAAATGTGTTGAAATGTTTAAAAAACACTTATTTTGTATGTTATACTTTGTCGACATTTTTATAATATCAAATTTTTAAGAAACACTTATTTTATATGTAGTATTTTGTTGAATATGAAATATGTGTTAGTTTTTATTTTCATTAAAAAAAAAAAATGTTTCAAGCTTGCCCCCCCCTCCCAAGTTCAAATCTTGGTTCCGTCCCTGTCAATCATAACAAAAAAAATTAAATTAAATTCAAAGAAACAACTGACCACTCAATATTTTACATTGCTCAGTAAATAGTAAGCAAGCAAAAAAGTTTAATAATATCTTTTATATTATTTCAACAAGTGATGATGATAGGCTTTAAAAGCATACTACTAAATTCATATGGCAGCTTATTTGCATGTAACACACACATTTATGTTTATAAAAAATGTAACTTTTTCATGTATTTGCGAAGACAACAAAATAATAGATATGAGAGAAAAATTTATAAGATGATTTCCATATTTGAATGCATGAATTTCTCAAAATTTTGAAGTTCCTAATTTTATTTAACTGCGTATCATTTTATTTCCATGTCTTTCATAATTTCAACCAAAAATTCACTAATTGGCTTCTGGCAAAAAAGTTTAATAATATCTTTTATATTATTTCAACAAGTGATGATGATAGGCTTTAAAAGCATACTACTAAATTCATATGGCAGCTCATTGCATGTAACAAACACACAGATATATATATATATATATATGTTTATAAAAAATGTAACTTTTTCATATATTTGCGAAGACAACAAAATAATAGATATGAGAGAAAAATTTATAAGATGATTTACATATTTGAATGCATGAATTTCTCAAAATTTTGAAGTTCCTAATTTTATTTAACTACATATCATTTTATTTCCATGTCTTACATAATTTCAACCAAAAATTCACTAATTAGCTTCTTAGAATAGGTAAACCTGTTTAAGTCAAATAGAAATTAGGAGATTGCTATAACTATTGTTCTCTTAAACTTTTAAATGATCCATCTAGGCATATGAAAACTTTTTACTATTGACGTGTGAAGCACATCTTTCAATGTATAAATTATTCAACATACTATGACAAATTTTTTTAAAAAATAATAATGTTCTCTCCACTTTTTGACAAAAATAATTATATATATTTTTATACAAGCACTCAAAATAATTAATATGATAAAACAAGACGGCTAGAAACAAAATCTTTAGTTATGTGAACGAAAGAAGCACCAATTTTTTTTACCGAACAAAAAAAAAAAATATTGACACAAAAATTCTTAATTGTCCTACGCGTGAAATTACTCTGATTATTTTTTGTTCTTATGAGAAACAATGTGAACAATTATTTTTGTTGTTTTTTGGGCCCCTCTCCCTTATTCGGTCAGAGTGGGGCCTCACACAACTCACCAAGTGAGGCCCGTCAATCCTCCGGAACATTGAATAGGTACGGCATGTCAGCCAACACGATGCCAAATTGCCCAAAAATAAAAAAATGTCATAACTCGTGAGTTGCTGTGGCCAAGCGGTAACCGTTTGTCACGGGAAAGGAATTGCTAACGTTACGGTGCTTGTTTTTACGCATTATCGACAATCAAATCAATACACTACCCCACCCTTCCCTTCCGTTCACGATTTTTCCAGAACTCCTCCTCCTCTCTCCGCCTCCATCCCACTCCTTCGCAAACCAAAAACCCCAATCTCTCTCTCTCTGGTCTTCATGTTTGTTTAAGCTTTGTATCCACAGCCACTGAGCTCAGTGACTCCGCTACGCGACGATGAACTCCATCACTTCCGTCGAATTGAATTACCTCGTCTTTCGTTACCTTCAAGAATCAGGTAATGTTATAGCTCCTCTAAATCTTCTCTTTCTTTTGCTTTCTTTTTCTGTTCTCTTCTCTCCAAAGTTGATTAGTATTCTAGGGTTTGTACAGGAAGCTGTTCCTAGAAGTATAATAGTTGCAATTTCCGAGCAAGATTTAACTTTTCCTATTGTCTGGTCGAAGCTTGATCTTTTATGTAGGTTTCAATTTATATTTATATTTTTAATAATATAATGTAGCCGTAAGTATTTGCAATAATTGTGTACCAATGGTTGCGTTAGGGTTTTTAAATGCTACGCTAGGCTTTGTTTAGCAGAGTATAATGTGCGTTAATTTAGCATATTAAATATAGTCTTGATGAAAAAAAAATTGTTTTTGTTACTTAGCATCTTCAGAAGGTTCTAGTTTTAGTGATAGGTTATGGCCTTTCTTAGAAGAGAAATGATTAGAAATAGACAAAGAATATGAAGTATTTGAAGCATCCACACATGCTTATAATTTAAATAAAAAGCCTTTTTTAATTTAAAAATTAGTTATATTGATTATTAATATGGAGCTGAGCATTATCTCTAAATCAGGCAGGTTTGTGGGACATGCACTTGGTGTTTAAGGTCCCTTGTAATTGTTGGAAACAAAGTTGCGAAAATGGCTTCACTATTTTAAATAAAAAAATACATTTTGTTACCATAATCTTTAATTTTTTCCAGTTTGCTGGGGAAAGCGAGACATGAATTATATTTAACACTTGAGTTGTAATTTAAACAATAGTAAACGAAAAAACTTTTCAACTTGTTTCCTTCATTCACATAATGAGAATTTTTTTTTTTTTTTGATAGGTAAATGACAATAAATGAGAATTTTTTCAAAAATTTATTTTCATATGATTTATTTAGCAGTTTGATGAGACATTATGGTTGGAGAAACTTAAAAACTTTACATTGCTTTTTTTTTTTGGGGGTGGGGGGTGCTCTTAATTTTTTGAGCATTCTAAATCCAGTGGAAATTGAATATACTAACTGCTCCTTGTCATACTCTTGTAGGATTCACACATGCAGCATTTGCTTTAGGATATGAGGCGGGTATCAACAAGTGCCCTATTGATGGCAATTTGGTTCCACCCGGTTCTCTTATAACATTTGTACAAAAAGGACTTCAGTACTTGGAGATGGAAGCAAACTTGAGTAATGTTAGCATGTTTAATTCTTTTGCTTTCATCTGTCTTCCAGCATGAATTTAACTACTTTTGCTATTCTGCTTATCTCATAATTGAACTTGATCAATGTTTGTTTTAAACTTGTCAGAGTGACACAGACTTGGTGGAAGATTTCTCATTCTTACAACCTTTGGATCTTATCACAAAGGATGTCTATGAACTGCGGAAAATCATAAATGAAAAAAGGAAAAATCTACAGAAGGATGGAGATAAAGATAAAGAGCTCGACAGGGAACGTGAAGGAGAACGTGCACGGATAAGAGATAAAGAAAGACATGAAAGAGAGAAAGAGCGTGAAAAGGATAAAGAGAGGGCAGAAAGGGACAAGGAGAGGGCAGAAAGGGACAAGGAGAGGGCAGAAAAGGATAAGGAGCGAGAAAAGCAACGTGAGGATCACATTGACAGAGAAATGGTTACAGATGTTGAGGATAAAGTTATTGTAAAACCTGAAGATAATGGTGTATCTGCAGGTAAGTTTACATTGGCATTGAAAGTATTTCCTCTGTTTTCTTGACCTCTCTTTGTATTATCCTTTATACCAACCATGAAGTATAAAACTCTCTGGATGTGTTTTATAGGACCAGAACCAATGGATATCTCTACAACCTTGACATCTCAGGCATGTGAAATTCCCAGTTCTGATGTGACAATTTTGGAAGGACATACTTCAGAGGTTTGAACATGTCTCCAATCTTTCTGCATTTTTTTTGTCCCCCCTTCGCCCACCTCATAATGATTTTCCTGTCTTCCTTCAGGTATGTGCTTGTGCATGGAGTCCAACTGGTTCTCTTCTTGCATCAGGGTAAATATTTCTTTGCTGAATGACATACTTCTTGTGTGATGGTTCATCATGTGTATCTATAACTTATTTTAAACATCTTATGTGTATTCTGTTACATGCATCTTTCAAGTCAACTAATTTGATGTGTTTTCATGTTGTGATCCTTTTTTGTTATTGCTGCATTACGGACTTCCTACATCTTAGTCCTCATTATGAAGGGTTACTGAGAATTGCTTTATTTTTTACTGAAGCAAATAGGGTTTTCTAAGGATTTCTTGTGTGATTATATCAGCTTCTGCATTAAGTCATATTACTGCAGATCATTATATTTTTCAGAAGTAGACTTTAGTATAGAAATGCAGTTGAATGCAACATTAATTTTGAATGAAATGATCATCTGTTTTGATTTGGCAACTAAGAATTATAACATGTTGCATGTGTTAATTTCATTGTAATTCCTGGAATTTCAGATCAGTTTTTGTTATGGTATGGTAACATTATCTAAGGTTGTGAATTTTAATAGTTTTTGGCTGTATGCCTGATAAAACTTCTAGATCCGGAGATTCAACAGCTCGTATATGGACAATAGCAGATGGTAGCTCGAGATCTAATTCTAATGGTCATTTGAACGTGCTGGTGCTGAAACATGTTAAGGGTAGAACAAATGAGAAGAGTAAAGATGTCACCACACTTGATTGGAATGTGAGTTTTATCTCACTATTCTGACTTAAGTTCATAATAGCTGCTAATTATGCTCTGGCTGAACCCACATTATCATTTAGTTATACTATCAAATATATCTCAAAGTTTGCATGTCATAAGCATGTGCTTTTTTAAAGCTAAGCTTTCAACTTGTTGGCTTTTATTATTCTGTACAATATGGTGCTTATTTTTAGGTTTGATACTTGGTTTGGATTGGAATTATCTCCTGAGAGCCTTGCTTCTGAAGCTAAGAATGAAATAGTCCAATGCTAGAAGAGTGCCTAACTGCCAAGCATTTGGCATGGTCCATGTTGATTTCATGTATATGGAAATGATTTTAATTATAAAAACTTAATATAGTCATTTCATTATCTGATACATATTATTCATTATGTACTTTTCATTGGAAGTGTTTTGGCTCAACAACAATAATAGAACCAATGTTATTGTCTCACCATTTTAGATTGTATTATCTGTTTGAAATCATGCTATGACAGCAATTTCAAAGATTCAGTGCTAACTATATCAATCAGGCAGGAAAGGACACCCAAAAAGATAATAGAGGTGGCACCTTTCTTACATACAGCATGAGTTAGTAACATCCTAGGTATTTGGTATTCCACATCAATGTGGAGAGGGAATAGTTCCCTCCTTTGTGTGAATGATAAGAATGTGCATTTGTACATAGCAGTACTTTTGCATTACTAATATATATATATATATATATTAATGTACCTCTTGAAAAGCAAGAAATGCACTTTTGAGATGCTATTTTGATGGTACCAAAGGCTCCTGCTGATGTTGTCACCATTTTGTATGAAAAATTTGTGATACTTTTGCCTGTCCTTATGCAGGGTGATGGAACGCTACTTGCAACAGGTTCGTACGATGGGCAAGCAAGAATTTGGAGTACAAATGGTAAGATGTTAAAGCATGATATGTTTTTAAGTATATGCAGACCATTCAAGTGTGTGTGGTTTTTTTGTTTTTTTGTTTTTTTTTGGGGTGGGGGGGGGGGGTGTTGGGGAGGGGATGGATAAGTAGGAGTGTGCATTTCACTTGCCATGTTTAAGGTCTTTTCAACTGATACTCAATTCAATTGAAACCTAAATAACCTTGTCACGTGACAATATTGTAGATAGGCATAAGCAATTTTATGACCTATTTAAAGCAAGGATATTTCTTATGTGAAAAAGGAACACTAGGATATTTCTTATGTGACAGAAACTAGATAAATTCCTTCTGCTTGGTATTCGTCATAAATTGTATTAACCAGTGTAGTCAATGGAGAAAGAGAAAGGTGACCTTAAGGCACCAAGTCCTTGTATTGCCTGAGGCATGAGGTGCCAAATGATGCTCACCCAAGGGAAGCAAGGCACCAAATACTAAATATAGTTCCTTGTATGTATTATGTACATATAATGAACTCAAATAATGTATGTCTAATACATTTGGAATATGATAATTAAAAGATGCAAAGATAAAAATTATCAAATGTGTGCTGCATGAAGAAAAAAGAGAGTAATATAGAATTTTATGAGCATGCAAAGTTCATAATTTGTTGTCTTTAACTATTAGAACTTTCACACACTCTTTAGCTGCTTCAGGGACAAAGTAGTCTAGGCACAATTTTGAAAATTTCAAATTGGATGGAGGCTCAATTAATTGATCTTAGAATGGGCTTTACAGTAGCTTATATAGAAAAAAGTTTCGGTGAGAGAGAGGGATAGAAGTATAAAATAATGAGAAACAACATGCTTGGTAGCTGATAGTTGAGGTCCCAAGGCCTAACAACAGACAAGAGGACAATCGTTTGCTTGGATTTGCTGTGTTGATTGATGAGTCTCATTTTTGTTCTGTTTTGTGAGTCTCTGTCTCTCTCTCTCTCTCTAAATGTCTGGTTTTGTCTTTAAGCTGGTTGTGGCTGCCAGCTTAACCCTTATTTACCTACATAAAAGTACAAAACTGCTATATATATAGGCTTAATTTCATTGAAGATATCACCTTTAAAGCACGGACACCCCAAATCCCTGGCTTGTCAATGTCGGAGACGGACACTCTGGGGACTATTGGAAAAAATAATTTTTTTTATTAAAATATTTTCTTTGATTTTATATATGCTTTTGGTTTTGATAGTTGTTAATTATATTGAAATTTAAAATAAGTGTAAAATATGATTGTATGTATATATTTTACTTAATTTTTGTTGCCCAACTGTGTTGTGTCTTAATTTTTCAAAACTTGCCGTGTCTTCATGTCCCATAGCATGTTGTGTTTGTGCTTGTTATCTCATCTCAAGTGCCTTGCAATCGTTTGAAGAGAGGAAAGTGCCTCGCTTCGCTTGAGTGTCTAGAGCGTCCAACTTGCCTTTGACTACACTAGTATTTAAAAAGTTTTTGGCGTAGTTCAGTCCCCCTCCCCCCTTCCCCCCCCCCCCCCCCCCCCCAAAAACTCTACTTGGCAATGTTACTGCCACACGGTAGTTTGTGCATGAGCTGTGCTGTCAGTGATGTTTCTTAACTGTTAGAAGTCTATCAGATACTTGTGCTCACAGCCTCACACACATGCATATATATGTTTTGCTAGAAATCTTCCTTAGACATACCTGTCACCAAACTAACTTGCTATTTGCTAAAAGATAGTATCTAAAAGGATGTGAGAGAAGAATGTGGATAGAATAAGTGAATTACGAAAGTCGTGGAGATTTGATTTACACAAAGTTGAGTTCCTTGCACATAGATATGTGGTTAGGAATTTTCACTAGTTCTTTTTTCTTGAGTATTTCTTTCTTTTTTTCTTAGTTTTTTTTTTTATAGTTATTTCTAGTGTGTGGTTGGAGAATATATATATATATATATATATATTAATAAATAGGATATATGGTTAGAGAATTTTCAATTGAAGTTCTTTTTTCCTAGATTTCTTTTGATTTGTTAAAGAACATTGGGGATTATACTTTTTCCTTTTTCTTCCAATATAATATTTTTACTTACCACCCCCCTCCACCAAAAAAAAAAGAAAAAAAGATTCAATTTGAGCTTTGGTTATTTTACTCTTTCTTGTTGGTTTTTGTGTTTGTTTGAGATAGCATATTTTCATTGGTTTATTTGGCTTAAAAGATAAGCTAGGCAAAAGTACAATTGTACCTTTTTTTTTTTTTTTTTAGTTGTACATAGTCCAAATAAACTGAATGGCAGATGCATGGGACTTTTATTCCATTTTCAAAGATCCAGTTTTCTCTTTTACAGTAGGGCAGATGTAATTTTATTTTTTCCCGTTTTGTTGTGTTGTTAATATTATGTATAATATCTCAATCTGTTATAATTATATGGATATCTCTTTCCCCAAAATATATGTCCACACATACACACTTACACAACCTAAGCATATAATATCTGCATGTTTAAGCAATTTTTTTCTTGGTTGGTTTGATATCTTTCATGTGGAACCTATCATAAAAAATATATATCTTTCATGTGGTGTGTGTCATATTTATGTGGGAACTTGGAATTGTAATTTTATGCTAGTCTTCATTGCATCGCACAAATTTATTTGGTGTACTGATTTTTGTTGTTATGTTTGTTCAGGTGAATTAAGGAGTACTCTAAGCAAACATAAAGGACCCATATTCTCTCTAAAGTGGAACAAGAAGGGTGATTATCTTCTTACAGGCAGCTGTGATAAAACTGCAATTGTATGGGATGTGAAGGCAGAGGAATGGAAACAACAATTTGAATTTCATGCAGGTGTTGCATTTGAATGAATGTTAATACTCATCAGTGTTTGTCTTGTGCAACAATTTCCTTTGTTTGGGTTTAAACTTGAATATTTGTATCATTTAGGTCCAACACTTGATGTCGACTGGCGCAACAATGTTTCATTTGCGACAAGTTCCACAGACAATATGATATATGTTTGCAAGATTGGAGAAAACTGCCCTATCAAAACTTTTGCTGGGCATCAGGTTTGTTCCTGAATTCTACTGCTCATATTGCTCCCTAAGTATTGCTTCTGTACTTTTCTATTCATGGCCAACCTTGGGGCTTAGTGTGGATTTTTGCTGGGAATTGCCAGCTCCACCTTTAGGAATGTTTCAGTTTACTCAAAAATTATACATCGACCCTAAGATTAATCATGTAGCAAAACATGTATTTACCAGCTTAGTGCCTACATTAGTGGTAGTAGTTACTAGAATTGCCTCATTGTGTCTAAATCTGTTCTTTTTGACTATCAAGTAGCGAAACTTGTTGACTTTGGTTGGCTTCTGAATGTTTGGAAAGCATTAGATCAAACTGTGTGCATTGACTTATGAAAAGATTTCATGTAAATTTTTTTTTTAAAGCTAATTATGAACTTTGTGCAATTTCAGGGTGAAGTTAACTGTGTCAAATGGGATCCAACAGGTTCTTTGTTGGCCTCTTGCTCTGATGATATCACTGCAAAGGTTATTTATGCTACTCCTTCCTTTTAGGAAATTTGATTTACATCTTATGTTTTATTTTTATTTTTATAAGTAATTATTGCTTCATCAAATAAAAAACAAAAGTACAGAAGGACTTATCAAAAAAAAAAAAAAAAAACAAAAGAACAGAAGGGACCTGAGCACACAGGCAGTGTGCTAGGGGCCAACAAAGAAAACAAAATTATAAAGCAATAAAATTACAGCTATCAAGTAAATCAGCCAAAGAGTTAAAAGTAAAAACACCCGAGGCATTTGTCCACTCAGATAAAGTCTGGAACAATAGCAGCTTCAAATCATGAATCAACCTCTTTGGCTTCCTTCAAAAGTGTAAGTATTCCTTTCCCACCAAATACTCCTCATGAGACAATGAGGGATCATGGCCCAAATTGCTGCATATCTATATCTGTTAAACTTCCTTGGCCAGCTTGCTAGAGGATCCACAACCCCATTGGCATGACCCACAGAACGCCAAGTAGAGAAAACACCAAATTCCACAACTCTCTAGCAACAGGGCAGTGCATAAGTAAATGATCAATAGTCTCCTCATCTCTCTTATACATGCAACACCAATTGATCACCATTACTCTACACCTCCTCAAATTATCACAACTTAAATACTCCCCAGTGCCACAATCCAAAGAAAGAAACTAACCTCTGTAGGTACTTTCGGCTTCCATATAGACTTCCAGGGAAGAGAAGTTGACTAGAAGAATGTAAGGCCCTATAAAAAGATCTAACATCAAAAGTTTGCTTGGAGGAGGGAATCCAGCAAAGCTCATCCACTACATTCTTTCTCCTCAGGCCAGAATAGATCAAATCTCTAAAGGAGACAACCAATTCCAATTCCCAATCTTGTGCTGGTTTAACAAAACTGACATTCCAATGATAACTATCCTCTAAAAGAGATAACAAGTCTGCCACTGAAGCATCCCTGTTACATGCAAAGCCATAAAGTTCAGGGAAGTTGTCTTTCAGAGGAAGCCCCCCACACCAAGGGTCATGCCAGAATTTTATAGAAGAGTCATCTCCCACCTTAAAAGTGTCGCACCCCTTCCTGATCCTCTTCCAAAGACAAACTCCGTCGGGCCCCTGCACAGAATTAGAGCACCAAACCCCCTTGCATCTTATGTGTCATTGACATAGATTTTCACTGTTGGCATTATATATATGTGCATGTGTTTGTGTGTCTGCACTTTTGTCACTGCAAGGGTTGTTTATGGTACTAGTAGTACATTGATTTGCATCTTATGTTCCATTGACATAGATGTTTGCTCTTAGCATTATCTGTGTGTGCGCGTGTGCGCCATCTTCAGTTTGTATTTCAATCTTCAAATTAATTTAACCTGTTTCATACGGTTTAATAACATTTCTTCTTGGCTTATCTTGGTTCTTGTCACTCCAAAATATATATTGTTCTGTTGGTTGTTTTCTTTTTGGTGTGTTTTTGTTTTCAATTTCAACTAATATATGGCAATGTTGTAGATATGGAGTATGAAGCAAGATAAGTTTGTTCATGACTTAAAGGATCATGCTAAGGTACTGTGGAAATTTTGTTTCTCTTTTTAATCTCAATGTGTTTGCCTCTCAGCATATGCACTTCTGATCTGACTGGATTGTTCTCAGAAACATTGAATAATTGTTTTGCAGGAGATATATACTATCAGATGGAGTCCAACTGGACCTGGTACAAGCAACCCTAACCATCAGTTATTGTTGGCAAGGTATATGCTGTTGATTTAATGAATTTGAATGCCATTAATTTTTTTTCTACTTTTATGCATTTGCACCAGTTATCTAGTTATTCTATTTGGTAGTTCTGGAATTGCTTTTTTAGTTGATCATTTATTTTTTATTCCTTGAAAAGTGAATTTACTATGGATTATGAAATTATGGATTTGTTCTAGAAAACCTGTTAATGTTATCAAAATTTCATAGAGGCACAGACTTATTAAAAGCTTGCAGCCTGTAGTAATACTCAATTGATTATATGAGGTGCTGTTAAAGAAGTTTGTATTTGACATCTTCATAAATACAAAACACATTGAACTTTAATTAGTTTCATACAATATTATTAAGAGGTAAGAGTGCATCAGGAGTTGTTAGGTGAAGCCACCATTGTGTTGAAAATGTTCCATTGCCATTTGGTCTTCAATGATGGTCAGGTTTATTTTCTCTACTGTAGACTTCATAATTTTTGACTTGGCCCATCTTCAACTCCTGTCTGTAGTGACGGATAACTTTATTGCATTAATATATCATGCTGGTTTCACTATTATCATTTAACTTTCCTATCAAAAAAATATATCGTGCTGGTCATTGTATTTCTTCACCCCCACCCCCCTTTCACATTTAGTCCTGAACCTTCACCCCATGATTTAAAATGGTCCTCAGGCTTTGAAATGTTTCATATTGGTCCTCATAATTTTAAGTTTGTGTCTAATGTTCATTGTCGTTAGCTCTTACTTTGATTCTCTCTACTCCAAAACAAAGTATTTGAATAGCCAATCCTTTCCCTTATATGCTGCTATCAAAATCCTTGGGATTTCACTGAACAATCTCTACTCAATCAGCAGGAGTTAACTGCAAGGACTTTTTTTGACTCAAACTTTTCTTTTTGATAATTATTTTTTTGACACAAACTTAAAAATGTAAGGACTAAGTGCCCGTTTGGATTGGGCTGAATAGCTGAAACACGCGTTTGCATTTCAGCTTCCCCCCCCCCCCCTCCCCCCCACACATTTCAGTCAATTTTTTTACTGTTAATTTACTGTTACTGCTACTGTTCATGAACAGTAGCAGCAATATTTGACTTTTTCCACAAATTTCACTTTTCAGCAACTTTTTCATTAAAAATTGGTCCAACGGTACTATTTACACATTTAAAAATTATTTGCTATAGTGTTTTTCAGTTTTCAACTGTACCCAAACGGATCCTAAATGAAGCATTTCGAAGGATAGGAAATTAGAATAACACCCCTGAGGGTTGCCATGCACACTTCACAAATGATTGATAGCTCAAAGGTGGCTTTCCCCCATTATTTTCCAAATATTAGTCATTGGAGTGACTAGCAATTAACAGAGGGAGAGATTCACTTAAATGAACTAACATAGGCATAAATACTTCAAAGCTCAAATGCAATTGAAAAATGGAAGTCCAAAGTTTGAACTCACCTTCTGTATAATATCCATGGGATTGAAGAGCGTATGACTCATAGGAGAGAAAACCTCAATTACAGCAGTAGACGCATGGTCCTGTTTATATTTTAATGAATTTGAAACATGGGTCAAAGGTTGAGGACTAAATGTGTAACTAAGCCTATATTACTGTGTTAAGATAAACTAAGGTTTTTCTATGACAAGATCCGAATAATATTCTTTGTGCATCATATTGCATACAAACCTCACACACACAGTTAAAATATTGTGTGTTGCAGGACATATTTAGGTCTTCATTCTTGTTTTACTTATTTCAGTTAAAATATTCAGTTGGTTGTGTTTCTATGTAGTGCATCGTTTGACTCAACAGTGAAGCTATGGGACGTGGAACTTGGGAAACTTCTATACAGCTTAAATGGACACAGGTACTGGCCCTTGCTGCTGTCATTGATGTTATTTGAAGGTGATTATAACCGAAGAGATGCTTTAGAATTTCACTGATGTCTTATATTGAAACTTCAGGGAACCTGTATATTCTGTTGCATTTAGCCCAAATGGTGAGTATTTGGCCAGTGGATCTCTTGATAAATCCATGCACATCTGGTCATTGAAGGAAAACAAGATTGTCAAAACTTATACAGGCAATGGGGGCATATTTGAAGTTTGCTGGAACAAGGAAGGTGACAAGATTGCTGCATGTTTTGCCAACAATACAGTTTGTGTTTTGGATTTCAGAATGTAAGGTCTTGGAAAATGCTCTACAATTTCCCTAGTTTTCCAAAGCACCATGACCTCAGGAATGATAATTAACTTCTTAGTTGGTCTTCAAAGTTTAGTTGTGGAGATGTTACTTTTGATGGGGATGGGTAAAAATGTATTTTGGGTGGGTAGGTTTTGCGTTTTAACCATAGATCAGGCATTACTCACTTGTATTGATCGCTTTTTTAATTACATTTACTCAATTATCTGTCAGGCTTATGCTTGGTAGGAGTGAATTGTAAGTTTGTAACCCAATTATGTACAGAATTATTTGAATTGGACCATAATTCATGGTTTCTAGTTTACCATTTCTTTTCCCAATTATAGTTATTTGGAACGATGTTTGTTACCCAGTTACATTTTGTTTACTATGTTTGTTTCAGTTTTTCTTTGCTGAGTGTTTATCTTTTCAGTTGATGTTGAGGAATGAGCCCAACTATCACTGATCAAACAGATTAGGCAAAGTTGGAATTTGATGGCAATTGCTTTAAAAAAGTTAATCAAATCATATGATCAATGGAATGCTTAGTAACACTGTAACAGTGATATATTACAGTTCATTAGTAATTCTCACAACCACAAGAACATGATCCGTTAACAGTATTGCAATTCACCAGTAATCCCCACAAGAACATGAACCGTTCACAAAGTGGTGAAATCGATTATGGTCCCTCATTACGATCTTACGTCCAGTTATCATTGAAATCAGCTTGGTCACAGCATGGCAGTCCAGGCATACACGGAGGTTCCTCACAATCTTTAAAGTAGTTCCGGGTTGAGTACTGATGATCCCAAAAGCCATAGCTAGCTTCTCACTGTGAACTTCAAGGGATTGTTCCTTTTGTCTCTCTCTTAAGTCGTAACACAATTTCTGTCTGTGGAGGGTAGCTGTGTGCCTTAAGCCAACAATTTGTCTCCTCTAGCATAATGTAAATTTCTTTGCTGTTTGGGTGTTTCTTATCTCTAGCAAGAAACTCGTGTACCTTATTATTCACTTCAATTGAGCTACAGCCTGGTTCCTTCTGCACTCCACTGTCTTTCATCAAGGTCCTCACCCTTGCCACCCCATCCCAGTTGACAGCAGCTGCATATATGTTTGATAAAAGAATATACGTTCCTGAATTTGCAAGGTTCTTGCCAATCAGAAACTCTGCAATTTCCTCTCCCAAAGCAATGTTATCATGGATCCTACAGGCCGCAAGCAAAATTCCCCATAAGACAGGATCTAGCTCTGTGTTCATGTTTTTGACAAGCACATATGCTTCTTCTAAATGCCTAGCACGGCCAAGAAGATTTACCATACACCCATAATGCTCAATCCTTGGTTCAATCCCATATTTATCTTTCATTGAAAGGAAAAAACTCCATCCCTTACTGACTAAACTAGCATGAACACAAGCACTCAAAATGGCAACGAAGGTTATATGAGTAGGATGATCAGTGGCGGTTCCAGAAATTTTTTTCAGGATGTTCCTTAAGAAGGATAAATTACACAATCTAATAAAAAAGGAAATTATTAATTATTGTTATTTAGTTGTTTCATTAATTTGTTTGTCTTTTATAAACTATAATCTGTTATATTGTTGTTTCATTAATTATAAAATTATTAATTGTTGTTTAGCCTAACATAATTTAATTTGTTTGTCTTTTATAATGTATTGGTTAATTAAATTATTATTTATTAGTTGCACTAGGACACCTTATGTGCATTTACTTCCCCCAAATCAAATATCCCACCCTAGCCCCATGCCCCCATCTACCCCCCACTAAATAGACAAGCCCCATGGCCCCCAATCACAAGAGCCAATCAGATAAATTCACAATCACAATACACTAAAAGACAATTAATTGTATCTCACCAACACCAACGGATAAAGCCAAAAACGGGGGCAAATATTAATAAAGTGATAAGGTAAGGCTAAGCAATCAGATAAAATCTCAAATAAAGTCTCAAAGAGAGAGAGAGACTCTCATTTGCTTTCAGTGTTCAGATAAAGAGAGAGAGACAGAGAGTCTAAAAGAGAAACCCATACCCATTAACCCGTATATGTAAGAGACTAAAGAGAGAAAAAGATGAAATACCTTGAGGTTGAGGGAGCAGGGAGGCCTGAGGCTAAGCTGAGGGGCAACGCTGTCGGGCAGCATGTCAAGGCGTGGCCGATCTCCGATCCAATCGGGCCAATCTCTGATGCCCAATGTGCTTTAGAGCTCGAGTTTGAGGCCCGATCACTAATAACCGATGTGCTCTAGAGCTCACGCTGTCTGTTGGTTGTTGTCGTTGATGGTTGATGAGGTTTTTTTTTTTTTTTTCTCTTTATGTTAGGTTTCTGATTTCAGTTTTTGCTTTACTTGATGAATTAGACGTGTATATTGGGTTTTGGTTTGTTTTGTTTTGTTTTGTTTTTTTTTTTTTTTTTGAGAATTCGTGGGTTTGCTACTATATGTAATCTATTGGGTTTGCATCTGTAACTCGTGGGTATGCTACCATCTGTAATTTGTTCATGTTGATGTTGGGCTTTTTTTCTCTAGTGGGCTTGCTCTATTACAATTTTTTTTTTCCAGATTTTAGTTCAAAATTTTTTTGGGCTTTTTTTTTTTTTTTTTGCTTGAAAGTAGAACAAATAATTTTTTTATTTGAGGGTGTTCCTAATTTTTTTTAAGGGTAAACAAATAAGAAATTTTAAATTATTATATATAATTTTTATTTATTTTTTCAGGTTATTGAGTTCTTGGGAACACCCTGGATTGAACGTGGTGCCGTCACTGAGAACGGTGACCAATTATGTACATTTCATTAAACAATTGCAAGGCATTTTGGCTAAATCCGTAACTTGCATACCCTGTAATCATTGAATTCCAAGCAACGACATCCTTGTCTTTGATCCTATCAAAGACCAATTGCGCCTCCCCCAAACTACCACATTTGCTATGCATATCAACCAACGCCGTACCAACATGAACATTGATCTCAATCCTATTATTCTCAATATAAGAATGAAGCCATCTACCAGACTCCAATGCGCCAAGCTGCCCACAAGCAGAAAGTACAGACAACACCGTCACTTCGTTAGGCTTAACTCTTGCCCTCAACATTTTTCTAAACCATATAAAAGCCTCATTTGGCATCCCATTCTGAGCACACCCATCAATCATCACATTCCAGCAAATTACATCCCTCTCCTCCATTTCTTCGAACAATACACGAGCCTTGCCAAGTTCCCCATATTTAGCATAACAAGTAATCATTGCCGTCAAAGAAACCAAACTCTTGTCAGGCATAGTATCAAACAGTTGTTGTGCAGACATCACATCACCCCCTCTTGCATAAACATCAACTATACCAGTCCTAACGAACAAAATAGTTGCTGCGCAGACATCACAAATCCGACTCGAGCATCTCAAAGTTATCTAGAATGATGCACAAAAATGACCGAGGAGGATTCTAGTTGCTTTCTTTTTTTGGAAAATGCTAACGAGTGCCCTTAGGACACTGGTTAATAATTCATTTTAGGAAAATTTTGATATCACTTTTATGGGAAATAAAAAAAACTGTTAAGTTTTTATGAGAAATAAAAAAAAAGTAATTAATATTTTGACAGTTTTTTTATTTTTTTTTTATTTTCTATAAAAGTGATATCAAAATTTTCCTAAAATGAATTATTAATCAATGAATTAAAGGCACTTGTTAGCATTTCCCTTCTTTTTATATAATCCCCTTCTTTTTCTCTTTTCCTTAATTATATCCTTTTAACTAACTATTAGTGTTTATTACGCTAATGCACGCACATTTACGCACGAAAAACAACTTGAAGTCTAAAATTGTTCTATTACAATTTCCACCAAAATAAAAGGGTCGTAAACAACATAAAATTGGGTAAATTGTACTCTCTTCTTATTTTTTTATTTTTTTTATTATTACTTTAACTATGGTATAATTACAATGTTGCTATTAACTATTTTTATTAAGCATTTTATCCTCCAAGGATTTCTATCAAAATTAATATAAAATTAAATTTTTATTAGACATGTTTTTGAAAAATTATGACAAGGGATAAAGTGTTTCTTTTATTATTATTATTATTATTATTTGAGAAGAAGTGTTTCTTACTTTAAGGCAACGTTGCAATTACATCCTAGTATAGAGTAATTAATGTTTTATTACATTGATCAAGATAAAGTGAGAATATTTATGCATGCAAAAAAGTCAATTAACTCGTTAAAAAAGTTACATAACTAAAGTCACATAGATAATATTTAAAATAGGGTTTTACTAATGTATGTCCTAAGTGCATATGTTAGTAAACCATTTTAGCAAAAATTTTATTAAAAAAACTAAGTTTCTGAAACTCTATAAACTCCTCATATATCTCTATATTAAGTGTGAATTTTGAAAATCTAACTGTGGGTACCTAAGATGTATCCTTGGCATGTTCTTCAACGTCCTAGGACGTCCTCGGACGGCTTCGCAACGTCCTAGGCATGCATGACAACGTCCTAGGCATGCTTGGCAACGTCCTCGGACGGTGTCCTAGGAGTCCCACATCGAAGGAAAACCCCCCACTTGCTGCCTTATAAACTGTGAAGCGAAGGGAGTAGTGTACCATCGGTTTAGTTATTTGAATAACTATAAACCGATGGTACACTAATCCCTTTGCTTCACAGCTTATAAGGCAGCAAGTAGGGGGTTTTTCCTTCGATGTGGGACTCCTAGGACACCGTCCGAGGACGTTGCCAAGCATGCCTAGGACGTTGTCATGCATGCCTAGGACGTTGCGAAGCCGTCCGAGGACGTCCTAGGACGTTGAAGGACATGCCAAGGATACATCCTAGGTACCCACACTAACCATTAGATTGCATATTTTTATTATATTCTTCATCCATGTAAAATTTTAAGAAAATCAAAGATCAATTGCTATCTCATCAAATAAATATTAAAATTTCATATTTTTGTGATCTAAAATTGTGTATAAAAAATAAGTTTATTGATCAAATAGTAAATAATATATAATTTGAAAGAAATTTGATATGCATGTTAAGAACATAAGGAGCATGAAATTCAATGGTTAAATTTTCAAAATTCAAAAAAAAAAAAAGAAATATATGAGAAGTTTGAAGAGTTTCTTTTCAAATTAGTTTGGAGAGAAATTTTGTTCTTCTAAAAAATATCAAACTGATTTGACAATTTTTTTAATTTTTCATAAATTTTTTTAAAAATAGATAGTTAATATATTAATGAGGCCCTTTAAAATAAAATAACTTCAAATATATTTGAAACCCAACTTTATTAATTGTATAATGATTAATGGATGAAATGTTCGAGGCTCGAAAGGAGTGAAGGATCGAATTCTTTCCCCGGCCCACACTTTAAGCAAAATGTGCCTCCTAAATCCAACAAAGAATTGGGCTGGGCTTTTTAACTCTAGGGTTTTAAACTAAAAAGTCTTAAACCCCAACTCAGCTCAGCTGGCTTCAAAATTGGGAATTCCAAGTGAGCAAAGAAGAACTCTTCACTTCAGCAAAAGAGAAGAAGAATGGCTGGGCGCTGTGGATCGCTGTCGAGGTCTCTGCTCTCCACCGCCAGATCATCAATCCGATCATCTTCTTCCTCCTCAACCTCCCTCCCCCGCCTCCGCCCTTCGCTTCCACAACGCCGCCACTCTCGCCCACCCCTCTTATCCTCCACCAGGTATTCTAATTTCCATCCTCTTTGTTTCTTTAATTTTAAAAACACAATTGAATTCTTAATTTATATATATATATACAAATATTTGGCAAAGGACTATGGGAGAGCTAGGGTGCGTCCAATCGCTGATGCCACTGCACAGCGCAGTCGCCGCGGCTCGACTCACTTCCCATATTTCCATCGAAGCCCGTGCTTTCTGCGAGTTGTCTCAGGGTTCGTAAATTTCCCAGGATCGCTCATTTTCTCTTTGTGAGTCTATATTTTGTCCAGTATTTACATATTTATACTATGATGAGCTCTTTATTCATATCTCCTTTCCATTCTACAAGGAATTAGCCAACGGTTAAATGAATTAGTATTTGAAAGTAGAAGTGTGTACGTGTATATATATATTGGGCTTATCTGCTTATAAGCTCGCTTTTATGTAAAGCTTTTTAAAACCTTTTTTTTTTTATGTGAGTCTATATTTATTTACCACATATCTTTGAGTGTGATGACTCTGGTGAGTGAGTGGGTGAGTCTCGAGTTGGTATCATTGGGTAGCATGGAGAACCATTTAATTGTGTTTGCCGAATATTTAGTTTAGACTTGAGACTAAAACACAAATTACACTATGATTAGGTCAATTTTTGTTTTGGTCCTAAATTCCTAATGTTTATTTATCACTTTTGATTTTAGTTCCTAAGTTGGATGTTGTTTTTAATGTTGTTCTTCTGTCAATTAAAATTATTGACATGTTAAATGCCAATTTAGTTCAAAACAACATAGTTTTTAATGTATTAAAACCATTTTTTCATGTTAGAATTTTTTTTTCCCAAACAATATATTTTTCTCAAAAAAAATTTATTTCTTCTTTCCCTATACTGATCCCCTTTCCAACCACCTTTGCCAATCTCGTCTCCAAACTAGAGTTGTGGAGATTGATTTTGATTTTGATTTTGATTTTATTTTTTGGGGGGGGGGGGGTGGGGAATTAGTAAAATTTTATATTCACATATTTTTATTTTTAATGAAAATTATACAAGGGAGGAGGGAAATTTTTAAAAGGCCTCTCTTTGCCAGTGCCTGCACCCACCTTGAACCACAACATACTCCTCACCTGGGGCTGGGATCCATGTTAAAACTGTGCTTGATTTTAGTGTTTTAGTTTACCATATCATATTTTTCCATCCATTAGTTGACGACAAGGACCTTTTTGACATACATTTAAACAGTTAAGGATTAAACTAAAACATTTGAAAGGTTAAGGACCATTTTGAAACTTAGGGAAAAGGTTGAGGACCAAATGTTTAATTTGACCTTATTTTAATTAGTTTTATTTAGTTTTGTAGTCAATTTAATTTTTTTGTTTTTAGGTCTTACTAGTTAATTAGGTTAGTAGTATTTTAGTTCTTAGAGTCAACATTTTTATTTAGTTCAATAATTGGGATTTCCCTAGTCATTTAGAATTGGGTTTCCTTAGTCAATTATAATAAAAATTAGGGGTTGCTTATGTAAGTTAGAATTAGGGTTTAGTAGTCTATAAAAGCATAGTATTGTCCTCTTATGGGGACAGATTATTTTGATGATGAATAAAATTTCTCTTGAAATTCTCCCAATTTTTTGGTGTTGACTCCACCTAACCATAGGTACCAACTCCTAGAGGTTCTCTCTTCTTTTGTGCTGACTCCTAGTTACTTTTGTTTTCTCTTCTTTGATTTTTGTGTTGCATCATTTGGTTTTATCATGCCTCGGTGTTTGCCTGTTTGGGTTGGGTAGGGAGTAAAAAGGTTGGGAATGAGTGTTAAGGAAAAAGATTGTAATGGAGTTGACAGTGGATCATAATTGTGCTTCGCCATTTGCCATGATTGATCATATTAATTTTCCCAAGTATCTTAGAAGTCATCCTTCTCAAATTTCTTGTTCACGTTTGAATATTAGGCTTAAATAAGAACCATAAATGCGTAAAACTATTTTCTTTGAGAAGTTCATAATTTACTTATAATGGAGCAATGTTTTTTGTGTCATGGGAATTATATGGAACTCCTCTGCTGATAAATTTTCTGGTCTTTTGCTGTCCTGTAGGTACTTAAATACACTGTAGCTCTGCACACCAGGTGCTATGTCATATGGGATTAGAAGTACATCCTGTTGGAACTCCATGATTCTTATCTTGATGGAGGGTGTAGGGAGTACTTTTTGAACATTGCTCGATTCAATAGGTATTATTTCAAGAATTTGTCCTGTTTTTTGTTGTTGCATAAACTCACAAAGAGTTCCTGCTTTTCGTTAATGAACTCATATGAGTTCTTGTTTGATTTTTCAAGATTTTGTATTGCAATTTTTATCATTAGAGACTACTTGTTTGACTTTATGGAGCCCATAATTTTGGTGTTGGATATTTATCAACAACAAGCAAGTCTTAGTTCCAAAATTTAACATCAAGGGAAGTTTCTAGAATTAATTTTTGGGCATTACTGAGACCCAAGAATTTAATGGAATGCGGCTGAATTGGTACAAACGAACACATGCTTCAGTCAAGTGCAGGCAATCTAATACTTTGTTATGTCTTTAGGGGAATAAGAAATGCTAGGTAGCTGGCTTTTTTGGTTGCTTGTTGGTCATCTATGTTGATTACCCTCACTTGAACAGCACTGCCATGTCATTGGTTTTATTGATGAATGATGAGTTACAATCTTTTCTTTTCTTGTTTCTTGTTAAATATTTATGTTGATGCATAACCATTGCCAAACCCTAAACTATGCATGAAGGAGAATGATTCATGAATCATGAAATACATTGGTTGGCAATGAAGGAAAAAACAAAAAAAGACACATGCAGGTTATTCATAATGCCATTCCAAAGAGATTTTCTCTCCTACTATCTCGTACATGCCATTTATCACGGGCAGAATTGCCTTAACCTCGCATGCCTGTACTCTCTCAATTGCATTATGTGGTTAACTATTTCTTCTGGATGAAGAGGAATAAGATTGACTTGTTGGACTAGGAATTCTGTTGGGAAGTACCTGTCATAGCAGAACAGGGCCTGATACAGGTTGAAAGTTGATGCTCTGCTAATGTATTAAGGTGCAATTTTGTTGGGCACATGCAGGTGTTAGAACCGTGCCAGGCACTCTGTCCCGCACCACTGTACCTCTATAGTGTCCTGTCTGCTTTTATCTTGGATGATGCAATAGAATATGTTTATCTTTCAATCTGAATCTTTAAGTCGGGAGTCAGGAGGCAGAGTAGTTCCTAGTTGGGACAAACTTTATTATTGGTGAGTATTGTATTATTGTTTAAACAAGTCACACGATTCATTAAAAAGGTCATGTGACAAAAATTACATGTGGATGGTCTTTTCAAACATTACATAATGAGTTGGAATGATTCTGCCGAACTTCCAAATACCCTATCTGTTTGCCATTAGTTTGTTTTTTCCCTTGCCTTTTATTTTTGCACATTTTTAAAGTTTTATTTTGTTTGTATTTTTTTTTTAAAGGTACAACCAATATTTAACCAACTTTCAACAATCAGCAAATTGAAATAGTTACCTCCGAAGGCATTCCTAAGTGTTTCGGATAAATGCATATGCAGTTATCCACATTAAGCCTATAGGAAGTTAATGTGGACATCTACGAACATTCGTGACTTCATGTGTCATTGTACATCATCCACCAACTTTCTGTTTACTTAATTTGAGAAATTATTCAAGTTCAGAACCCAGGAAGTCATGAATTGTATCATTCAACCCCTGGTTGGTTTTCTTGTTTTCGATTAAAAAATGGTTCTAAATGTGAAAAATCTCAGCTGGCCGAAAACTGAAATCTGCTCAAGGGCGGTGAAATTGGATGAGAATGTACAATATTCTCCCAAGTTGCAAGTTCTTGCTCATAATTCTTCATTATTGAAAGCTGAAAAACCATTCTGCTAGTTTTGAAAGCCTTTCGGAATACCAAAAAGAGGAAAAAATTTTAGAGGACTTGATAGTGTCGGTTTCTGCGGGAACCAGATCCAAATGATCAACAAAGATGCCAAGGGCTGTGTTGGGTCGCTTTCTTGAAATGAGTCATGAACAAAGTTTCTCATATTCTCACGTCATCACATTCCACCAAAAGATTTACCTCAAGAATAGATCAGAATATGCCAACAAAAAGTTTTAGTTATGGATTCTTGGGTTATAACTTATAAGAACTATCTCACCATATGGAACTACTTTGAGACCAATCTTCGTGAAATTTTAAAAAAAAATAAAATAAAAAAGTATTAGCTTTAGTAATGATCGGTTTGCATCACTACGTTATTGACTTATCATATTATAAAATGCCAATCTGAGAGGCATATTTCCTTCCTCCTCGAATCAGCACTTCCATGGCATATGATATTTAATTGTTGCTTGCTAGGATATTTGTCAACAGATGCTTTAACTTGATTCTGATAAGACTGTGACTTGATAGTTGATATGCATACATTAGACGGAGGAAGTGCAAACATGCATTGCCTTTGTCTAACATGCTAGATAGCCATATTCCTTATCTTTCTGTCCACACACACACACACACACACACACACACAAATAAATTTAAAGCAAAAAAGAAAAACGTATTAATTATATACACACACAAAGTGTGTGAATAACATTGCTTAATATATATTATTTTCATATATATATATATATATATATAACTATTTACATCAAGTTAGTCTTTGGACATAGTTTGACTACAAATTTGATTGTTGTCCTAGACTCTAACTTCCTTTAATAAACTAATATGTGTGTAATGCATGTGACAAGTGTTGGTTGGGTTAAGTGTGATTAAGCAAGTCATGTGTAAATAAAGATACATATCAACTTCTTAGAAAAAGTTGAAGCCAAATGCTACAATTAAGTTTATAGCCAAACTTTGTTCTTAATTTTTACTTTGGTCAAAACACATTTTTCCTCATCTAGTCAGTTTATAAGCTGTGAACTATTTTTACTTCTCATTGTTCAAAATTAATATTCTTTTACATTTTAAATCAATTTTCTTTTTTGCCAAATAACTTAGAGATTACACATTTAGAGTATAATCATAGTTTTAAAAATTGTGGAACAAATAAAAGTTTAATCATTTTATAATAATTTAAATAATAAACATCACTTTAGATGCCTAAAAATATGCAATTCAATAAAAGAAAAATATAATAATAATATAAGCTAAAGGGAAGCCTTATTTCTTGACAATGAGCTTTTCAACTGATTAAGATGCACCGTGCAATTCACCCTTACCCAATCACAATATGTTTTTACTTTTTATTTTTATTTTTACTTTTACTCATTGTTTATATTTAATGGTTGAGATTTAAAGTTTGCAACTTTAAATTTCAGCCATTTATACCAATTGCACCTGATCTCAATCCCTTTTCAACATACACCATCCGATGAGCATCCAATAAGCAAAGGCTTACTTGTCCGACATGAGACGCTTGACGTGTCCTCCTTGTTAGTTATGAATACCAATAGAGTGATCATACTGAAATTACCTTCAACCACATGAGTCGTCCAATAATTGATACTCGTCCAACATACATGCCAAGTAAGCTAACTAAAACTCAAGCCGTAGTTTTGTCGATTGGTTAATATTGTTTATCCATCACCTATCATGTCGGACGAGTGAAAACACTTAGCTCTTTGTCGGTATTTCACTCTTCAGGTTTTCAAATGTTGCGAGTTCGGATGATTGATTTATTGACGATTTTGTGCATTATCATTTTTCATAGATGACTCATATAATAAGAATATCTAACTTCTAACTACGAATTTGCAATTTTCTTTTCCTTTCTAACCGTGAAGCTTTTATATTTTTAGGAAACACATATCTTTAATTTGTTTTGGCTTTAGGAGATACATACGTATAAGAACACAAATTGAGTCCTAAGCCCAAAAGGTAAAAGGATTTAGGCCCAAAGATCCCAATACAATGAATTTGTAGAGAGTGAATTGGAAAACTAGGCTCTAATGAGTTGGGTCACAATTATAATGAATTTAGATGACAATAAAGTAAAGATAGACTGGTTTTATCTAAGAAAAATCGTCCTCGGCACAATCCGAGAAGATTAGTTCTTGTATATATTCTTTGAATTTGATTACAAGCACAAGTCTTGTTGATACAATATTTTTCTCTTAATTCCCCGATCCCCTCCTCTTAGGATCTTCTCTTTGTTTTATACCATCTTCCTTCCTTCATCTCTACCTTTCACGTGTAGATTAGATTGTTGGTGTTGATCCTTATCTCATCAGTACCTTCCTGAAATCTTAGGGAAGCATATGTAAGACTGAAAATTACTGTTTAAATATCACTTTCTCATTAATACGACCAGAGAGAGCTACAGAGCATTCATTGCGGTGGTAGTAGCTTTCCCTTAGATATTATATGGCTTCCCTCTGTCTTGTGCTTTTAAGATGCTTGTCCTTATCAATAAAACCTCCTAGAACGTTGCCTGGATGGCAGACCACACCTTTAAATCTTGCTCAGTCGAGGATGCATTCATCCTCGGACCACCTTCTTGGACTCCTATGACCAAACTTCACCTCTTCACTTACTAACATGGATTCCCATGACAATGTTTTACCCGTCCTCGAACTACTTAATGTCCTCGGATTGAGCCCCCGGCTCAATATATTCCTAGATACCTACTAGTGGGCCTATCACCTCTACAATACGTATAAGAGTAATTAGTGGAAAAATAAATAATATAGTACTTATTTACATTAGTTATAAATTTATAATTTTTTTAATGTAAATTAGGGGATCCTTAGTTACAATTTGTATACAATTTCATTTTTTTAAAGGAGAAATCACACTTTATCACCTTAAACTATATCTTATATTACACTTTACGCCATAAACTTTTGGAATGCACATTTTGCACCCTAAACTATGATTCTTGTTACACTTTACATTCCAACGTTAATTAAGTTTCCTGTTAACTTGGACAAAAATTCAAAGTTTAGGGTAAAAAGTGTAATAAAGAGTGTAGTGTAGGATGATAAAGTGTAAGTTCTCCTTTGTTTTTTAGGAGATTCAGAAGAGGAAAAATTAGGTCTTTTTATATGATGTCATATTTTTCCATCCAAGTTAACATGAAACTTAATGTCGGGGTGCAAAGAATAACAAGGATCATAATTTAGGGCACAAAACATGTATTCAAAAAGTTTAAGATGTAAAATGTAATTAGAGGTATGGTTAAGGTGTAAAGTGTATTTTCCATTTCTTAATAGAAAAGTAAGAGCGTGGGAGAAGATTTTAGAAGGTCGGGGGCCATGGCCCCCCCTCCCTTCACCAATACAACTATCTATTATTAATTTTTGCTTTCATTCGCTCCTACTATTTTTGGCTTGTTTGAAATACCAATTGATATGACAAGTCGAGAGGATTTTTGATAACCTACCTTTAAAACAATATTCTATTGTCAAAAACAAATAAAAAAAATGGAGCCCACCAAATGTGTTTGTGCTTAATGACTATTTAAAAAAAAAAAATCAATTTCAGAAAATTGTTTTAAACTATGATTAGTTTTCGGAAAACACCTTTGGGGTGTTTATTGTTCTCAATTTATGTTCTTTAGTGGCATTTTTGTACTAAAAGCAACTTAAACAACAACAAAAAAGAGCGAAGTTCTCTTTCTCTCTCTACCCCCTCCCCCAATGTGGCTAAGGGTACACTGTTCCAAACCACCAATTGGCGGTGGTGGTTTGAGATCAACCACAATTCCAACAATGAACCAATCTCTCTCTCTCTCTCTCTCTCTCTCTCTCTCTCTCTCTCTTTGTGCTCTCTCTCTCTGCGTGCACACAGGCTATAAGTATGGATTTTTTTGTTTAGTTTTGATAATTGTGTTTTGCAAATGACGATTTATGTGTGGTGGAGGGATTGGCTGGTGGAGGATGTTGTGCAATTGTTGTTGTTGTTGTTGTTTTTTTTTTTTTTTTTTTTTTTAATTATAATATAATAATAATAATAATAATATTATTATTAATATTTTTGTTGTTGTTGTTGTTATTATTATTATTATTATATATTTTTCTTTATGAAAAAAATGACTGAGAATTAAAAAAAAATGCAAGAGAAAACAAATGTCAAACAAGCTTCCAGGGTGGAAAAATATTGAAAACTGTTTTTGAGAACAATTTCTCAAAACACCGAGAAAACAGTTTATGAAAACACAAAACTGAAAATAGGGATCGAACAGACTCTGACCTCAATCCAACAACACAACCATTTTATCTTTATTCATTAATGAAGCTTCTGCATCACAGTTGACTTCATCAAATCTCTTATATGTGGGGAAACCTTTTTTTTTTTTTTTTTTTTTTTAAACACCAATATTCTGATTTCTCAGAATAAGCACAAGTGGTTCTCAATGCGCTTCTAATCCTGTACATATGGATTGCCCACTAGTTGAAGGCACCCACAAAGATCCTCTTGTTAAAGAGAAAGCCAACTAAAAACAATTGACACCCCATCTTCATTGCCTACCTTTTTTCAGCATTATTATCAATAACTTGGGCCCCCCGAAATCCCTCAAAATATAGTATGAATTCCATCAGATTTTATTAACGTTAAATAATAGCATCCCCCTCACTCCACTGTCTTCATTTCTTGTCATATGCTACTTATTGTGAAGAAAGGCTTTTCTTTTGATTATGATATATGCACAATCTTTAGTGGCTGCAACTTTGATTTGGCATAAGATATAGAAGTAACATGAGTGAAGGAGGCAGAGTAGGATGGTGCTAAAAGAGAATTTGCCCGTCCATTGTAATTATTCTTTTTCCATGAGACTATAGGATTTGAACCGCATCATCTGCTAACAATATCCCAATGACCCGTAAGTTATACAAACTGTACTAATAAGCCTTTGGATACTTAATAATGTTTTCTATTTTTTGCTTGGTGGATAGACAAGAATAGAAACAACGTGGACGATGTGGCTTTAAGCAAATAAAGTAATTATTCTCTCACACTCATTGATTTGCATTCTATATTAGGGGTGTCCATGGCCCTGCCAGACCTGACTCAGCTAAGCAATCCGACTAGACTTGATCCAATTCGATTGATATAGTGGTCGAAGGTGGATCTCTGCCTTCAACATCCAATGATGACAGGTCGAGTGGCAGGTTACCTCCTCCAAAACCTAACCCACCCGATCCTATTGACAAGGAAATTAAATTCTAGCAAGATCTTCTAGATTCAGCGAGATCTTCATCGAATCTGGCAAGATCTCACTTGAACTTTTTCATTCTAAGCATTTTACCATCTTTTTTTGCTGTCGTTCATTGCCAGTGATGATTGATCTGCCCACTACCTATGGAGAGCTCGATTCATCCAATCCACTGCACCTTGTCAGTCGACAATGGGTTGTAGTTTTCTTTGCCCGATTAATTCAGGCCGGGCACAAATCCTGGACTAACTCGTGGACAGTCCTACTTTGTAAACATAATGTTCATAATTGCCCACACGATATCTACATTTAAAACAAAAAATGGATGATGTGTACAAGCGATGTATAATAAAGAGGGTGATAATCAGTACCCAAATAAATTAACCTAACATTTGCCAAAACTAGAATCATTATCCACAATTGAAACATAAAATAAATGATTTATATGAACACTATATAATAAAAAGTGTGCTAGAATCAATGCCCAAACAAATAAACCTAACCTTTACCAAAATTAGCATGATGCTCATAGTTATGAGCATAAGTGTATAACACATCCACTGAGTGGTCCATTATTTTATTGCGGAGCAACTTGGGGGCTATAAAATAGGGTATATAAGATACAAAGCATATGTTAGTGTGTTTGGACTATGGTTTTTTATTATTTTTTATTATATTTTTATATATTTTTTTTTATACTTATAGTTTATTGTTAAAAGTACGTAACTTAAAAAAAAAGTTTTAAATAGTTGTATATGAGAAAATAAGCTAATAAAATACTGTAACCAAAAAAAAAAAAAAAAACTAACTATTATTTCACACTCTTTTATATCCGCTATTTTATACACATGTGAAATAGTAGACTCACCCCCCACCTCCCTTGAAAAATAATTCCAAACCCACAACATTATATGAATCCAATCAAGCTGTATCATTTCGTATCCTATCCAATTTACAAGACATGCAAATTAAGCGAGTCCATTAGAATTTAGATGGAGACGTATTTGTTAAATTTACATTGTTTGTATTTGCTTTAATCCCCATTATCTGAATTTTTTTCTATATCTAGGCTATCATCTTCGACGAGAGAATTATGGATAAGGATACCTCCCAGCATATCAAATAATTTGCGTTTAGGCGTATTGTAATTATAAAAAATCTCTTGGTTATTATTTACTTGTAACTACATTAGAACTTCATTAAATTTCTAACGGGAGATATTTAGGAGTCAAATGTTCATTTTTAAGTATTAAATTATATAAGTTTTTTTAATTTTTTAATTTTATTATTATTATTATTATTTTTTTGTGAGAGGGAGTAGGGTGGTAAGAAACGACAATGATACTAAATTATTTATGAATACAAATGGCATTGTCAACAGTTAAGCTGCTGTTATATATCAAGTTAAATAGAATCATATAGTTGATGCTACGACAGAGGTGAAGAAAAAGATGAAAGGGAATCCTAAGTTTGATGTGGCCAACACCATTAGATGACACAAGCGTTGGCCCCACAATAATTAAGCATCACCGGCAGGTGCGAGCACCAGAGATAATTGAGATGAAGCTCAATAATCCATTGCCACTCCCTTTTTAGATACCTCTTTTATTTGCCATTAACTTCAACCTTGGATTATCCCTATAAGAGCAAGCACCCCACTTATTCAAGCCCCTGTACCCTAAATTTCTCCATTAATCTTCCAATTAGATTGAAGTGTTGCTGCGATGACTTTGCAGAGAGAGGAAGAAGCAGACAAGATACAAAATAATAACCAAGATACTGAGTCCAAAACAAGTGACAACGATGAAGTAACTGCTGGAGATGATAACTTGGGAGAATGGTTGAGTTTAGGCCTCAACAGAAATGAGTCCTTAACAGTTGGACATTCTGATTCCCAATCAAAACCTGCCAGTAACAAGGTTTTCTCATGCAACTTTTGCATGAGGAAGTTTTTCAGTTCACAAGCCCTGGGTGGTCACCAAAACGCACACAAAAGAGAGAGAGGAGCTGCCAAAAGATTTCAGTCTCACAAGACGATGATGACAACAATGGGGTTTCCTTTCAATTCCTTAACGACTCGATCACTCGGAGTGCAGCCTCACTCGCTTGTGCGCAAGCCTAGTGCAGAAGGGTCTTCCACGGTAGCGCGATTTAGTGAAGCCAACGCAGGATTTGGGATGACTTGGACACCCTTCATGCCAGAAGAAGCAATGGATTTGACTTGGCCAGGAAGCTTTCGCATGGACAAGTTGCTAAAGCTATCATCGGAAGTAAATAAGCTTGATTTAAATCTTCGGCTTTGATACATTATCCTTCTGGTTTTATCTCAATATATGTTATCTTTTATTATAAATTTCAACCATGTAATATGTTGTTGCATATGTTGATCCATCAAATAAAGTAAATATATTAACTTTAGGTGTATGGACTAAGGAGCAATAGTCTTGCAACTCAGCATCTCTTGTTCCAAAGTTTAAGGGGTTGTTTGGTTTAGCCCATCACTCTATTCTTATAACTTAAAACATCTAAACTTATCTATCAAAAAAACTCAAATGTTAAACTAATATATCATATATCTGCTCTATTTCTACCTTAATTCACTCTACAATTCGTTTGAGTACAAATTTCTCATCACAAAAACTCAACTCTAACTCCAAACATGTGGAGCCCACAGGTTAGATTTTTTTCAACGGTCTTCTTTCCTTACCTGCGTGACTTTACATGAAGAGGATGAAACCCACGCCCAAACCCAGCTCCATCACCAACAACAATCCCAATGGCTACACAAAATCCAACCATCAACCCCACCACCAACAGCAATACAATCCCACGTCCATCACAGCCCAAGCCTCAAATACAACCACAGCCAAAAATCCAAATCCACCAACATACAAATGCATAGAAAACCCAAATCTAAATCCAAACCCACAGCAGACCCAAACTCAGAAATCCTTAGATCGGAGACCCAACATCACAAAATCACAAAATTGAGAGAAATGTGAACTGATTTGGCAAAGGAGAGAGAGAGAGAGAGAGAGAGAGAGAGAATGATTGTGGTGGTGGCTTGTGGTAGTGGCAACTGGCGGCTTGTGGAGGAGCAGTGGAGGTTTAGTGAGGAGAGAGATTTGGGTGGAAGAAAAAAATGAAGAATGAGAGGAGAGTTGAGCAACTCAAAGGCCAAGATCGAGACCAAGACCGAGAAAGAAAAAGATGAACCAGACCTCCATGGGAGAGGGGCTCACTCTTCAATTCTTGGAATGCAAGAGGGAGGGAGGAAGAGAAGATGGTGAGATAAGAAAGAAACAAAACTAAAAATAAAGAAAAAGGCAATTGGAGAGAGCCATTGGGTGTAGTCAATGTGAGCTGGTAAGGATTAAACAATACATAGACAGTGAGTCCCACAAGTTTGGTGAATTTACAATATTGACATTATAACTCATTTTTCATCACTCGAAATTACCAAAATCTTGTTTTTATTTTCACTCACTCATTACTCATTTTGTTAAGTTATGAGTGATGAGAATGAAAAGAAAACTTCGCTAAACATGCTTCTTAGGTATGAGACGCACCAAAAGTGAATAATGGGTGATGAAAACAAAGTAATAGGTGATGGAAATTGCCTAAGTGAGCATTTGGATGCGCGTCTCTTCCTCTGCGTTTGCCTTTTAGATGTTTTTTTTTTAGCGCCTCTTGCACTGTTCATGGGACATGAACAGTGCATTTAGGCTTATGATGAACAGTAAACCGCACTGTTCATGCACGCGGATTATACTATACACAAGTGCACTATTTATGCACTGTTTATGAGACCCACAACCACTTTATTCAAAAATATATATATTAAAAATGGGTTCCATGATACTATTTACATATTTAAAAATTAGTTTGCTACATTATTTTCAATTTTCAGCAAAATAAATTGTATTCAAACGAACTCTAAGCTAAACAGGCTTTAAATCTCTCATCTTCTAATTATTGGATTACTAAAAAAACAAAAAACAAAAAGAGAGGAAAATTTCTCTTTATGCCTTTTGAATCATATGAGACTACTAACTGCTTGTTAAAAATTATAACAGAATCGTATGTCGCTAGTAAATTAAACTCAGTTCAATTGTTCGTAATTACACATTTTGTTATATAACTCGCATTTTGTTGATTGACTCACACTATGATGATAATGCATCAATGATACTGATGAGAACAAAGATTTATTAGCGCATTTAGTACTCTCATAACTCCTAGAAAATGCACAAATTTTTCAATGATCTACTGAGTGAAGGAATAATATCAACAATATTAATAAAAAAGGAAAAAGGAACAAGATAAAGAAGATGTTAGAAAACAAAAATACTGGAATTATAGTATGGATAGAAACTAGGTCTTGATGTGATGATAAGTATCTTTCACCAAAAACAACAGATTGAAAATTTGAGTTCGAAAATTAGCCTCTCAAAAGGAAGGGGAAAAAAAAGAAAAGAAAAAAGAGTAAAGAAGAAATGAAGCCATATAGTGTTGAAATCTCTTATCCTAACTATCGAATTAAAAAATAAATAAATAAATAAATAAGGGAGGAACACCTAAGACTTTACATTTGGGTCAAGAGTTTTACAAGGGGCTTCGGTCCAGCCAGGATCCGCACCCAGTTGAACCTTACGACCAACAACAGAGTTCGGTTCCATGATCCATAAAGAAAAGAGGAAATTAACATACAGTTGGGCCTCAGGAGAATCATAAACCCATGTCGTCTAGACATACCCAGTTGAGCTGTTCACCATGACTAGAATGGCATCAAATAATCGAATTTATAACCAAAAAAAAGCCCAAATCTAAATCCAATTAAATTTTGCATCCAAACCCACCGATTTATCTTACCATGATTTTGATCAAAATGAGTTGGATCAGATTCGGTCAATATAGAAATGAATTGAAAAATAAACCGACTTAATTTTACACTAACAATGTTTATAATAATCTAATTACAATCAAGCACTATAACTACTCAACCGTCATCTTAACTTATTTTATATAAATAGTCAACTATTATCCTAACTTATTAACATTTGCTAATGCATGTTCCATGCTGAAGTAATGAAATTATCGTATCTGTCATATCTCTTTTCATTAAAAAAAAACCAATTCCTTGCCTTCTTGTGTGATGATCTCCCTCTCTTCTCTCTCCCATGATCAATCACTATTGCTTTGTGGTCGTCTCCGTCCATCGTTTTCATGCCTCTGCCATATCAAAACCATTCTTTACAATAAAACCTTACCCTTCTTTCTTGTCGGCTAAAATGAAGATAACCTCAAATGTTAAGGGGCAAAAGTGTACTTATACCTTAACAATCCTTTAATATATCTAAATAGATAATTTTTAACAAAAATAAATGAAAAGGAGAACTATCCTGCAATGTTTTAAGAAGAGTTTTTAATTATGCAACCAATGATAGGTAGAGACATCTAATTCAATTCTTGAGCCCAAAAAAAAATCATAAATTGGCAATATCTTATAAAAATTTGAAAAGAAGTATTTATCCATGTGGATTTTGTGAGATTATATATAGGAACATATTGAATGTTAATAAAACTAAGTTAATGGATAAATAAAATTAGGAAAAAAATTTGCTACAAACTTGGTTGTAACCAATGGCTATAGTTCCATTTTATATCTTTTGATTGGTTGTAAATTTTGATAAATCCATAATTAGATTACGTTTTCTTTTTATATCCTTTATACTTGCAAAATTTGTAGAAGACTAAAGATCAATAATTATGTCATTAATTAAATATTTAAATTTCAAGGTTTTTTAGTCTAAAATAATGCATCAAAATAAGTTTATAGATCAAACAGAAAATTATATTTGATTGATACAAAATTTAATGTACGTGTTAAAAACGTAAAAAAATGTGTAATCCAACAATTATGTTATAAAAATGTAGTCATATTAAATTTTTTATTAGGAGTTGTAGCCATTAACTATAACTAAATTTGTAGTCAAATTTTGTACATAAAAATTATGTTATTTAAATCCTTTATTAGGGTTTTCCAAAAAAATTGAATAAAGCGCATCTAGAGAATCCCGTTTGTTTCTTACCTTTTTCTCAAAGAAAAAAAAAAAAAATCATTGCAACTGCAACATAAAGACTAATCTTATAGCACCTCTCTTTTCGCCAATATTTATATTCATTATATATATATATATATATTATAGGTTCAGTATTTTGAAAGCCCAATTTAATTCATGTTCATTCTCTTACATTAATGGTCTAACATTCTTACCAATATTTATATTCATTAATTTCATTATTTTATAGGTTTCAGCATTTTGAAAGCTTAATTTACTTCATGTCCATGTTGTTCTTCTATTATTAGTTAGTTAAAATCATTGAAGAATGAAGCAGAAACAAAATAACACGGGAAAAAGCAAAAGCTGAGCGGCTGAAGCGCTTACCCAACATGTGCAAATTTCGAGCACTAGTAGGGCAGCAGGTAATTAGGTCAAAGATATGATGGTATCCTAGCTATAACAGTCATGTGAGGTTAAGAACTTAGAACAAATTGTTAATTATATGCCTTTGACCACAGGTTAGAATCGAATATAAGCCTATAATGATCGCTTACAACAGCCATGTGACATTGGATAGTTAAGAGTTCAGAGGTCTTGACCAACATTCGCTACCAAAATAAAGATGTAATGACTACCATGGTCGTTTCAACCAGCCTAACGTGGCTATACAGACAGCTACATTGAACCTCATTTGTTTTAATGTTTATGGCAAAGGGCTACACAAAACGTTGAAGAAATGAGATGGTTTTGATAGCTGTAGTAGACTGCCCTGCATGCCAAACAAACTTGTCACCTATGATCTGGCCCTTTTACATGGATTTTTCTATGACATGATTTACGTTCCATGTCGGTATACTATGAGGCATAGACTAGCACTTGGTAATATTCAGAATAGTTTCTTGTGCTTCTTCTTGACTTTATGTTTTGCGTGTTTTTTTTTTTTTAATGAATGAATAAGATACCCTTTACTAAAATGAGAAATAGAGATGGGAAGCCACACATGCATGTGGAGGGATCTGAGAGATGGGAAATTTCGCTCCTACAAAACACATGAAAGTATTAAGTACGTTTCTCATTTTACATGGGAATCTGGCCAAAAATCAAATAGAGAGAGAGGGTCTCCTCCTAGTCTTTTATGTTGTGCTTAGCCTCACCAGTTCTTAATTAGAGTCTACATATGGAGTCAAGTCTACTAATTAAAGAAAGGATTTAATAAACTTTTAGTATGATTTAGTAAAGAAAACTGCAAAACATTATATATTTGTACTCCGCAGAATTGTCTAGTTATCAGTGCCTTTGATGGAGAACAAACGGACCCACATGTATCAGCACAAGATTCTTTTAGTTTCAAGATATCAATGACAACCATGCACATTGAAATTGAAATCCATGATTAATTAGAGGAGGATCGATTAGCATGAAATACGCAAGAGCATTGAGGCATGGTACACGAGGGCTAGGAAATATGAATATTACGAGTAAAATAGGAAAAACATTGAGTGATCTAAAAAGACCTTATCCTCCTACTCCTGCTCCCTTAAATAATTAAATAAAAATTTACAAGTGCTGAAGTACATGCTTAACTATTAACTAGATTAGGAAGAAGAAGAAGATAATACAGTAGGGTAAGTAATGATCGTTGCAGACGTGGACGTGGTCCTCCTTGAATGAGAGAGAGATATTCATAAATGGACAAACGTATGGCTTTTATTTTCCTCTTTTCTAGATGCATGCATCAAACTGGGTTGGGTCTAATATGCCGTGCACTGGAACCGTTGCAAATGTGATTTGTCACATGTTCACATCGCAACCATTCAAGTCACAGGAATACTGAATACAATCCTTATCCATGCATTCACATACATAGGCATGAGCTACATCTTTAAGCTAGGCCTCAAATTCTGTCAAAAAGCTTATAATTTACTTTGACTCAAACTCAAAAGTAATTATTAGTAGTACTATTCATGCTTCACGCTTAAATTTTCATGGTCTACATTGTGATTAACTAGAGAATTTTTATGCCAATTTATTAGACTTGATCCTCTTATGGAGCATGTATGCATAGACTTGAAATTTCCTTCAAATATGATACAGCAACAGAATGTCAATGTGGTTGAATGGCGGTATTTCGTTTAATCTTTAAGACATTTATATATATGGAAATCAATGATCAATCTGCAAATTGAATTTAATTGTTTTATGAAGTAGATAATAGAATGTCTTCTTCTTCTTTTTTTTCTTCTTTTTTTTAATGATCGAGTTTGACCCTTCAGGGACAATATGTCTTGTACTCCTAGTCCTATCTACTTATTTAAAATTATCTTCAGCAAGTTTTTTTTTTTATTTTTTTTAATTATAATTATATTCATTCAATAATTTCCCGCAACATGTCAACATCTTTCTAAGCAAAGCTGCAGTAGTAGAAATGAGCATCGTTCACAGAATCTCTTTGTGGAAATTCTTAAAGATATTGTGTTCCCTTATGTTCATCTTCTTATTTTCATCATCTTTAACACGTATCCTATCTATCTCTGCAAACTAGTCGTCAGGTCGCTGTAGAGTACATACCATGCATTTTCTCAACTGTTAATGTTAGATACTATGCTTGTCATCTAGAAATTTAACTAGTGTCTAATGATAAATAATCAATTGTTCTAAAAGTTTAAATTGTTAAGAGATTGTGAGTTTAATAATTTAGTTATAATTTTAACACTCTCCCTTAACAATAAAGAGCAATTATCATGATGAAGTGAACGCTATAAGTTAAATTCTATCTATTTATCTTAAAAAATAAATTCCTATTAATAAATGAAGTCCAACACGTGAGATTTTTAACATTTTAAATAAAAAGTAAAGTAAAGATATTAATTGAACTTAGGATCTTTAATTTTGATATCATGGTAAATTACGAATTGTCTCAAAAACTTAAATTATTAAAAAATTATAAATTTAATTATAAATTGTATCTGAATGCTTCCAACATCAGACCATAAACAATATGCCAAAAAATAATAAATGGTAAAATCTAAATTAGAGAGTCTAAGTAATATAAAAAGATTGTTAGACATGAGCGTGGATAATGGTAATATCTTGATAAATGGTAAAATGAAGAAAACTCAATAAAGTTGATAATGAAAATGTCTTTGGTCTTGTCCTTGTAACAACTTTAATCTTTCTCTTTATAATGTCTTTGGTACATTAATCATGAAGAGAAAGATTATCAGTTAACTAAAGTGTGCGTGTGTGGCAAAGACAGAAAAAGTACACGCTGCAACTAGTGAAAGATGAGTTGCAACGTTAGGTACATTACAAATCTAGGTTATGTAGCTTAGGCAAAATTGTGAATCTAGTGTTGTAGGTCTGCCTTTTCAATAATTGAAAAAAATCTAGTGACGCTTATTCTTACCAAAAAAAAAAAAAAATTATAACCTTATAATTAATAATTAAGTTGCTAATTCAATTGACAAGTCATGAGCTTTCAAGTTAGTGATTATATTGTAACTTGTGGAAATGAATTTTTGTAACTTAACAACAAACTCTTTCGAACTAACTTTAATTTTTACAGTTCATTTTGTGTAGTTACGGCCAGCTTCCAAATGTACCATGTTGATTTTGATTAAAGAATTTAAATTACAACACTTAAAAGAACTGCAATTAATGAAGTTTTACTCAACTTTATAAATGTTCGTCAACACGTACAATCTGAAGAAAAACAAATCTTTAGGACAGCCCAACAGCAACGCATGTGCAGGGGCGGAGTCAGAAATTTTCGTTTGGAGAGGGCAAGTTGCAACTCTAATATATTTATTAAGACAACCCCCACATACACTTATACACACGCTTTTTTATTATATAAACACACTTTTTTATTTAATAAGTTATATATACATACACCAAACAAAAACAAAAAGAGCTTAATAATTTTAATCAAAATTATGTTTGGTGACTATTTTTCATAAAATAAAATTCATTTTTACTATTTTTATATAGTGAAATTCTTAAAAAAATTCATTTTCGATACAAATGATCAAATTTTATACTAAAGTAAAAAATCTTTCAATTGAACTAATGAAATTTTTAAAAACATAAATGATCCAAAACTTGGAGGAATAAGTTAAGGTTCAAACATATTTGATGCTATCTTACTCTAACCCATTATGTAGAAACTAAAAAGACATTTCATGTATAGTTTTAGTGACATTATTTTTTTAATGAGTCAATGACTTGTTAATTGCCATATAACTGGTTGAAAAAGATATAGATTCAAATATGTTTAGTGCCAAAATTTATCAAATATTTAACAGATATAAAAGCATATTTTACAGTAAAAAAATAGAATTGTGAAAAATAATGTTATGTCTCTATAATTATTAGACCAATTTTTTTTTTAAGAACATCGTTGGACTAAATCAAATATTTGGGGGGCAACTCTTATTTTTGTAGACTAAATTTTGAAAAAATTAAAATAATTATATATATATATATTTAAAAAAATTTCAAAATTTTGGGGGGGGGGGGGCATGGCCCCCCACCCTTACACGTAGCTACGCCCTGCGCATGTGGATTGTGGAAGACATTTTGCCAACACAATTTAGGTGGTGAATCTTTTACCAGTCAGAGGCCACAAGACTTTTTAGATTATTAAGAAAAAGAGGACAAATGCGTTTGGGGCACTAACATTAACATAGGACTACATGTTGTACACGGTTGTATTTGTTGAATAAAGTTAGGGCACAACATATTCTCAAAAAAAAAAAAAAAAAAGTTAGGGCACAACATGTTCGCAACACAATAAAGTTTAGGTAACAATAAATTATTAATGATGGGTAAAAAGATTAATATTATTAGACCCAAATGAAAATAATTAATAGTTACAATTGCATTTGCATCAGTCAATGTAAAATAAAAAAAGTTCTAGCGCTCAATTTTGCACATCCAAGCCCTAAAATCACCCACTCCAGTCAAACTAAAAATTTGCAAATTTGCAAAGTTACTACAGTAACAATGTAAATTTACACTAAAACTATTCATTTTGCACATAGATTTTTATTTTTTCTTTACGTATTTTAAGGATGAAGAAAGATAATAAATAATAGTTGTGTGAAGAAAGAGAACAATTAAAAAAATAATAAAATATTAATATTTTAATGAAATAGAATGTAGAATAAATAATTTGATATGAGTGTTTTAAAAAATGATTATGTAAAATAAAAAAGTAAACTCTTATATTAAAATAAATATGAATTTTTGCACAAACTTATATGAATGCTATAAGTTTTGTTTTGTTTTGTTTTTGTTTTTTTTGAGAAACGAAAAAGGGACTTGTGTGTGATAATCATTATCTCATGCCCCGCGATACATTTAGGTAAATTCATGGATACCACCAACTTGAACCGGAGCTTAGAAAATGTTTTGTTTTAATCAGAGAAAGAGAATGTTGTGATCGAAGCACAATTATTTGTTTGGAAACTTTCCGTAATGCTTGTATTTGTTTGGACCACTTGAGTTGAACGAACCACTTCGCTCATGTGTACATTGCACTAGAAATCAATGGAATCTATAGCTGCAAGTGTAGCCCAATCAATGCATGACGAATGCAGAAACAGGCCAAGATTGCGGTCCTACGAATTGTTTTGCATGTTTACCCTGTTTTCCTCGTTTTTGAAATTAACCATTTCAACGTGAAAAAAAGATAGGAACTCTATGCTATGCTAGCTTCTATTTTTTGAGGGTCTGGTAGCATAATGTATTTTCAAGTATTTTGAAATCTATTATTTTTCATGAAGAATAAAAATTGAAGTTAAAATTAAACCCTTGAAATAAACGAATAGAATCATTGTGTACCATACTCTAGAGGTGCAATGAAAGAACCTAAAAAATCCTGAGCTTTGAGAAGTTGTTGAGAAATTATTTATAAATTTCTCTTTCTTCAGTAAACATTTTCCTTTAGTTTCCACCAAAAAAAAAAAAAAACTTCTTATTTGAATTTAAGATTTTAAACAAACTAAAGGAAAAAATAGGAACAAATAGTTTGTTTAACTTCTTGAGAAGTCCTTTTTGTTGTATTTATTCAGTAACAAATTTATTTGGATTTTGTTTTCATTTTAATGTATCTTTCCGGTACTGAATTGTAATTTGGGATAGATTTACTTGAGCTTCTCCCTCACATTTGAAAAGCTGCATGGATAGAGATCTCACGACCTCAAGGCAACCTAACTAGCCCATGAGATCCACGTGGCAGGTAGTCTAGATGAGAGTGCTGATTGTGCACCTTGCGACCACCACGCAACCTTAGGGAGCGTCCAAGTCGCGAATTGCATGATTTCCGTGCTCTGCTTCCTAGACTAATCCTGGCCAATATATTTCTACCAACACACACATATCTATAAGGGCATGGCAAGGGCTTCTAATAAGGGTTTAAGCAAACCCTAGAAATCATATAGACATCCAAGAGAAGCCTCATTGAGTGTAAGAAATTAGAGAACCTTTATTTAGAGAAAAACATATTACATCCTCTCTATTGGTGGTGTTTCCATTGGGGCTTCAATAGAAGGTCTCCGGTAAGGTAGATGAAGAAAAGACTTGAGAAAGTTGGTTGCTAACTGAAGCTTAGAGGGCTCGAGTACACAGGAAGAAATAGGATTGGAGGGTTTATACTCATCCATGTACTGCAATTATTCATTCTAGTGGAGATTTCCAACAAGTGGTCGGGGAGAGGTTTTTACGCCTGATACTTCTCGAGTTTTCCTCTTCCTAAACATGCCTTGGTATTTAGTGTGGTTTGCTTGCTTTTTTCCTTTATTTCCTTTGCACTTTGTTATTGCCGTGCTTTGAGTAGTGTAGCTTGGAATATGGTTAAATAAGTTATACTTGGAATAATATGTTTAGTCTTAGTTCAAATTGATTTAGCCATAAAAAGCTTGCTTTAGGGTTCTAAATACTTGCTAGGGTGTTTATAGCATCTTTCATTTCTCTTTCTTATCTGTTTCTCTTTTTATCTGGAGATCAATTACAAGTTACAACTAATTCAAAACTAGAATCCTTTTATTTCTCAAGTATTGAACATTGCATAATTAATGATGCTAGATTGTTCAGCTTGTTCATAGCAAATATATATGCTACCTATCAATGGCGTAATCTTGTCCAAGCGATCAATCTTCAAACATAAGTAATAATTCCCTGGTTTGTTCTGATTTTACTTCAAACTTAATCTAAATAAGATCTAGGTGATGGCTTTTAGGTTTTTCTGTCCCTTCTTTTCTTCTTCAATTAAAATTTTTATTATATAGTTTTGGTTTGTAACCACTTGTGTTGGTTTAGTAAATACCATTTTGTTGAAGGTAATTTAAGCTTAATAAATTAAAATAATTAAAATACAACGATTTAATATTTTTTTTGTGTAAAAAAGTTTATAATTTGAATCAATAACTTCTTACAGTTTGTCTTGACCAATTTTCATATTCTTAAAATGCTAAAGGATCGTCTCATTATCAATCCTATTACAAAGAATAATTTAACCAATTTCAAAACATTTTTAAAACATAAATTTATAATTTTTTTTTTGAGTTAAATGATAGAAAAGGTGGGACAATTAAACTAACAAGAATTTTGTACTAATTAGTAAAGTGTTCAACTAAACTTGTCAGTACTTAATTAAACTTATATAGAATATCTAATATTAAAAAGTAAATAATTGAAACCCTAAAAGAACCATTTCAATTCTTTATAATAAATTATTACTTGCATTTAAAAAAAAAAAATAAAAGAGAGAAACTGTGAATTAATGTAATATTTAATATAAGTAACTAAGTCAACATAAATGCAACCTAATATAAAATTTAAGTTTTCTATAATTTTTAACTTACCTATAGATTTTTATTTCCTTTATTTCTATCTAAATCTCTCTCCCATTTTAACTTCGTTTTAGATTTCCATTGATTATAACGGGAATGAGAAAAACCCCACCATGAGGGCAGAGATAAGAGGAAGGGGGGTGGGGGTTGGTGTTGATTGATCTGAGTAATAAGCTGTAGGGAATTTTTTCTACACCACGTCAAAAAGATGGAAACAAAAGTGGTGAGTTCTTTAGTTTTGGGACCATTTTTTTTTATATACATATTCTTCTTTATCTTTTTCTATCTTATCTGTTCATAAGTGTTTAAGATGTTAAAGGTCTCTAGTTTCTTTTTAAATGCTCTGAAGTTAACTTTACATTTTATATGTTGCTACAATTGCAAACAGAATATCATACGCTCTAATATTATTTAAGCTTAGAATTTTTTTTTTTAAATTTTAGTGGGCATATAAGTTGCACCCACTCGTCAATACTATATATGGCTATACCAATAGGAGGAGAGCGGAAATAATTATCACTTCCTTTATTTTTTATGCTTTAATAAATGATATGAGGGATGAAAGAAAATAAAATTTTCTTTCTACTTGTGTTTTATTGTAGAATGAAAATGAGAAAAAAAAATATGGTAAAGTATGTATGTAAATTTAACTGGTGTTGGGTTTTAGACCTCGGTTAATGGATTACTTAGAAAATTAGCCTACTTAATAAATTATTCTAATTCTGCAATTTACCAATTCAAAAGTAAATATGTTTAAGTATGTTATATCAAGATAAATAATAGGATTTGACTTACCTTTGCTATTTTTTTACTAGATATCTCCTATTATTTTAAATATATATTGGCAAGTGGTTGTGAATTTTAATCTCCACATTTTATTTAGTTAGTAAGTAATATGGTAGTTTCTCATTAAAATAAAAGGAGATTCCAGTTAAAAAAGTAGTAGAGGTAAATTAAACCCTAAATAATATGCTACCAATTACACAAAATCAAACACTTGAGACCATGATATGCGAGAAAAATTAATAGAAAAACTTTCCAAAGGAAAAATCACTATGGGAAAAACCTTCCCCAAATCCCAATGAAGCAAATTCAGTATAACATGAGAAATTATTACGATCTCAATAACAACATTTGTCTAGACTCCATAACATGTAAAAAATTACAGTAAATATTTTATTGAACCAAAACATTTGGACTCATCAACTATATATACTGCCTCCACAAATGACGCACATGTGATCACAATTGGAACCTTCGATCGACTCCAAAAATATCCTAGAGATTTCTTCACATCAGCAGCTTGTACTCATTGTCTTCAATCACCGTGCTGGATCAATCTCTAGACATCGATCTCAAGTATTTAATTTGAATCAAATTTTCTAATATGAAGAGTATATGGTGGTTGTGGTGGTAGTGAAAGTGGTCGTGAGTAAAGGGCTGATAATGAATTAAAAACCATGCCAAACTGCTCAATTAAATTTTGATTTGTACATCATTGGGCAGACAGTATACTCTCTAGTGTGCTTTGATGTTTGTTTTAAACTGACAGTAGCTAGGGCATGAAACTACAAGTGCAATCGACTTTTTGAAATTAAAACACCTTAGCCACAAATTTCGATCAATTAAGTTGTGATAAAAAAATTTGTCGAACTTCAATCGAAGAGCTGTCGAACTCTGAGAGAATTGTACATTTGACTTAATTTTCTTGCACAGATGAGTTGTTTCTTTATCACTTCATATAAGACACATTACAAACTCAATTTTGACTCGCACAGAGGTCATGGAATTCCCCTACTATCCTACGACCTTAACTACAAACATGTAAGACAAGTAATAAAATTTATTTAGACAAGATAAAATTTTAATAAAGCTAAAAGTGGAAGATAATAACCATTATTTAGACCTGAGATCCTCGCTGTTCAGCTTCCTTCTATTTTAAAAAGCAGCGAAAATAAAGAACTTAAATTTGAGGGGAATATATCTCTCTCAAAGTCCCCCAAATTCTCTCTCTCTCTCTCTCTCTCTCTAAAATATTTATAAAAAAAAAAAATCTAAACAATGAAATCATTGGAATACAATTTCTAACCCATTTGTAGATTCTAGTTAGCTCAACTTGTAAAACCTCTAATGGTTGAATAAGTCTCCTTACCCATTTGGTTCGTTCTTCACCTTTTTTTTCCCTTTTTTATTTTTGGCCAATTCCTTTTACTCCCTCTCTATTTAAGGGCGTTTGATTCGTCATGATATTACATTATACTATAATATTACGTTATTTTAATTTTATATTAATGTAATCTCAATATAAGAATACAACATTGCATTATTTAGAAAAATTATAAGATTAAAATAATGTGATATATTTTGTAATTTTAAATTAAGATAATGTTAGAAAAAAATAAAATAAACCAAACATCTTAATGTCACATCATCATAATATGTATCACATTAAAAACACATCACAACGGACCAAACAGCTCACCGTAAATAACGTTTTAATGATAGTATATCCATCACTTATTACGCATGGATGATGTATATATCCAAAGGACAAGAGCCTAGCACTGCACAGAGGTGATAACTTGTCCCCCGCCACCTGCGTCATTCATGATCCTGATAATCTCCAACTTGATTGTGCCTGTCTACTTCACTGTTAGCTTCACAAGCTTCGAATAATATGGATATCAATATATTTTGCATGATTGGAAGAACGACAAATTGGGGAAAGCATTGAGGGTCAAGGTCAAGGACGTATGCTGATTTCCACTACATACATGAATTGTTAACAAGGGACCACACTAATCACTAACCTAGGGTAGATTTCGGTCTGCTAGCCTAAAGCTTTATATATATAACATTGTTGAATAGTTGTTCCCTATTTTTTTAGGGAATAGGGGTACCTTATATGCTTCAGGTTTGGGCATTTTAAAGGTGCAATAACCTAAGTTGAGAGTGGGATGGCCATTTTCATGATTTTTCTTTAGTCTAGTATTGCCCTAGGGTTCGTTTAAAAAAAATTGAAGGTTCTTTCCAGCATGCTGATTAGTTCTCCATCACATGGGTATGAAATTACTAATTGAAATTTTGTACCTTTAGTGCCCTTAATTATCCTAAAGTATAGAGATCAATTTTATTCAAGAAAAAAAAAAATATAACTCTATATATTGATGTCTGATTAACTCTATATTAAATAAGTTCAATCTCGTTAGTTCAAATCTGGTTATTATTAATCCTGAATCCAAGACATACATCATGGACTTAATCCTAATTAACATTTTCCAACATGACCGATGCCCCATTTGATGATGATCAACTAACTCAAGACTCAATGACATGAATCCCTGATCTGATTAGGTAAATATGGATGGAAATATTTCAAAGGATTTGATCTGCATGTTGAATGCATAAAAGTATAGTGTACTAAACTTGAAAATTCAAATTGGTTTTCTTGACGCCACCGATCATCTACTGCTTCAAAGTGACAAATCCAGTTACGCCACCCAATCACCTTGACCATGTTTGTTTGTTAACAATAAAAAAGATTAAAAGTCAATTGGTTGGAAAATTTAAGAGGTTTTAGTCAGTTTTCTTGTCGTAGTATTTCAGGACAAGAGGCCTGGCTGGCCAAGTGGATGTTTAACTGAATTTTGACGAAATTTTAAAATCTAATTTGATGAGAATTTTCAATTTGAAGTTTCCATGAACTTCCTATGAAACTACTAGCTATATAAATTAATTATGCTTAGGATTAGGATAAAAATATGGGTTGCACTCGTTTTTCGTAGATATAGACATTGACATCATGCATGCTTGAGCACAGTAAATGTGGTATAGCCTTATTTTAATTATTATTGGGTGATAGATGACTAGATGGTAGTTAGGGTGTCAAGTGTCAACATGCAAGAAAATTTGTTTCTATAAATAATTATTAATAAATCCTTTTTTTGAGAAACTACTAATCAATCATAAATCACTTTTTTTTTTTTTTTTGATAAACCAGTAATCATAAATCATGGTCTCATAACCCAGGATCATAGTTTTTTTTTTTAATTAGAATTCTTTGTTCGACAGCTGGTTTTAATATAATATAGAAGAAAAAAAAAATCCAGTGATATTCTGCAGCTGGTTGACATTTCATTTGGGTGTTTAAAAATTATGTAATTGATTTTTTTTTTTTTTAAATTTTGGTTAAGTGCATATAACGACCCAAAATTATGATGAAATTTATAACTTATGCCTAAAATTTTGAGAATTTGTAACTAATACTTTATAAGAATTTGTGTCAATAACTTAATATACAGTCAACCGTCCAAAATAAGAGGGTTAAAGTTAAAGGAAAAATTCTATAGTTTTCAAAAAATACTTACACGCGTAGTTTTTTGAGTCATGATGATTTTTGTGCAAAAGTGGCGAGTGTGTGTATTGTAGGTGTGAAATAGATATTTTTCTAAAGTTAATAGACCCATGATTTGTGGATGATCTTCAGCAGGCAAAAAGATGGATCTGCGATCGATTATCAAACCACAAATTATAACTTTTTTCATTTTTGAGAACAACAAATTATAACTAAATACCTATAAACCAAAGTCTCCCATCTCTCGTACAAACACAGATTCATGATAGTTGGGTTTTGTTGTGAGTTGGAATTATGGTGTCGATTGGGATGGCTTCAAGGACAATATGGATGAGTTTTATTAATCTCTCTATATAATTCCAAAACTTATAATAGGCCAACTATAAGGATAATAACACCAGAAATTGGCTATGAGATCCACTTTCTCCCTCACGAAAATATTTACAAGTTAAATAAACATATTTATAAACTATATATCCTTAAACCCCAATGCTAAAATTAAAAATTAGAAACTATAATTACTAATTCTAATTCTACTCTACATCTATGTCTCTAACATAAATGTTGATTTCTTTTTAAGGGCAAGCCTATGTGAATTGTAGAGGCCACAACAGTACGTCTAACACAGCAATAAGTTTGCAATATTCTTAATTTGCTAAGTCTAGTTCTTCCCTAGCTATCTCAGAAAGCAAATGACAAAGCGAAAAATTCCGTATGCAGAGCACTTTTGTTTTTTGCCCCCATATTAAGGATAATGACAATTCCATTTGATTCAACCTGTGGGATGCAGGTATAAAGTTTTTTTTTTTTGCTTTTTTGAGAAACCCTTAAACCTGCTTCCCCCAGGTTGAATAAAATGGAATCTCATTATATATGTTCTTTTTTGGGGCTAAACTGGAATCTCATCATAAAAAACTAAAAGCGAAGTAAATTGCATGTCAACAAATATTGCAAACGACACAGTATCAATACAACAATGTACCACCAACTTCAGGGTTTACTCAATATGACGAGACTTTTATAGTTTTATTAGGACTATTCTTTCATTTTCATCAAGTTATTCTAAATGATTGTCTACACTTTTTTTTTTACTATAAATACCAAATAATCCTTTTATTGATTCCTTAAATACATGTCTAGCATATAACTACTGCAAATTAAAGTCAAGTATTTTCTTTTAAAAAAGTTTTATTCTCTCTTTCTTCCATTTTTATATCTAGCTAGTTAGATATCTGATAAGGCGGAGGACAAAGTAACTAATTATGCACATTGCAATGCGAATGATTTTTGCAGCACTTAAGAAATCACCTACTGTCCATTTTAGGAGAAATTATTATTTACACTGGGAGGACTATTGATGTGGTCCTTCCTGACCAATGAAATGATGTTATCTATATGTATGTGTGAGCTTCCTAATCAGCACAATGAATAAAAAATAAAAATTACCAGATGATGTCACATTTGCATAAATAACATCATTTTATTGATTAAGAGGCCATGAAAGATCATGTCAGCAGTTCTCCTGGTGGACCTAATAATTTCTCCCATTTTTAGAGCCTTAAAGACTAATTTCACCTTCATAAATGTTGTCTTTTTGGTAAGTTCACATTCCAATTTTACTTTAGAAGAAAACTAGATTTCTTCTCCAATCAGAGCTACATGAACTATTAATTCCAATCAGTGAATCTCCATTTGAATTGAAAACCTTATCGCATTCTTATTTCCATTTCAACGGGACCATTGGCTCATTCGTAAAGATGGGGATTTGCTCCCTCAAAGGCTCAAACTTTCGCTGTCAAAATATCGATATTTATTTTCCCTCAATAGGTAATCTACTGGGTTTATCCTAAAAGAGATGATTATTTAATCCTTAAATTCATCATGCCTTAATTTTTCAATTTATTTTTTTAGATAAATAATTGTTGAAATAAAGATGAGGGTATTTAGTTAAAACCTACACAAGATTTAAACAATTACAGATGACAGAGTTGAGGTTCATACTCTAAAAGTCATTTTTTTAAGACGATAGGCACCATCTACCGATTCTTTTGGTGTAGCAAATCAAATATTTTTGCACTTTATCCCATTACACAAACAAGCCCAACTATTTAGTTATGTATTCTTAGGTCAAGACTTTGTAACTCAACTAATCGTGACACTTTCTAATGTGAAAAAAAAAAAAAATTTGAAAACTAAGACCAAACCCCAAACAATTTTGTTAGTTAGCTACATTTCCAAACTATTTAGAGCACCCACAACCCAAATCGCCCTTGTCTCTACCCACAAACGGCGAAGGCTCCAAGCGGCAGTGGCAAGGGCTCCAAGTGAAGGATTTGTTGCAAAGCTTTTCTTCTTCCTCATTTGTTTGGTTTTCCTCTATCTCTTTTCTCTTTAAATGTGCAGAGTAGGAACTCGAGTGTTTCATACTCGAGTTCCACTGGAAAAATCATAAAACTTGAAGTTATTTTGTGGCTCGAGTTCAAAGAGCAAAATCAAGTCTCTTAGACTCGAGATGTTAGTTTCCTAAATAGTTTGGAAACGTTGCTAACTAACGAAATTGTTTGAGACTTGGTGTTATTGTCCAATTTTTCTCTTTGTAATATTTCTAAATTCCAATAGAGACATTCAATATTCAAATCCCTTCTCTCCCATTGTAACTATCAAATTATCAAAAAATAAAAATAAAAAACAGTTATATAGTCATAAAAGTCTACATCACTTGTAAGATAAGAAACACCTTAAAGTAATGTGTTTCTTACCTAGAAATAATAGTATAATAATGTGATTATATGAGTATGAAAGATCAAATTTGTTTTATCCTTGTGTTGTTATAAAGATAAATGAGAATAATGATTCAAGGTGGACCTAGAATTTCATGTTGGGGGGGGGGGGGGTTGCAGAAGTATAAGAAGAAGAAAAATCCAAATAGGTATCCACTAATACTAAAAAATTATCAACCAAGATTAATACACAAAATCATTGTTTCTTAATACATTAAGACACAATCATTTACCAATAAAGACAAAATAATACAAAATAATATTGTTTCTTAAAAACATCAACTATTGCAAAAAAAAAAATATTTTTTGACAAACCAAAACTTACTTTTGCTATTCTAATATAGCATTTAAAATGTCTTGTAAAATAGTATTTTTGGTATTTGGTGTTCTAAATACTAAATATTTGCCATTTAGAACACCTAATATTAGTACTCTAATACTCTACTGACTATGATATTTTATTTTTTATTTTAAAATTTTGTTTCAGTTTTTGAGTTAGGTAGTTGCTAGCTAGGCTAAGCTAATTAAAAGAGAGGGGCCTAAATTTTTGAAAGAGTGAGTCACAACTCTAGAAATAAATAAATATATATAATCATTAAAAAATTCTTTTTTTTTTTCTTTGGGCTTGGGGGGGCCCAATTTTTTTTTCCTTTTTTTCTTTGGGCCAGGGGGGCCCGGCCCCTTGGCCTTCCCTGTGGGTCCGTCCCTGAATTATTCTATTATAACTATTCCTTATAATATTGATTTCTATTGCATTATAACAACCATTTACAATGTACCAAAAGGCATCTTAAATTAGAAAGACAAATGTATTTTGTTCACTGTATAGTCTTTTTCAACTTTAATTAATTTTATAATAATATTAAAAGTAGATTAATTAATTAAAAATGGTTAAATTTCTGCTCTATTTAATTAGCTGGAAAACATGTTCCAAAAGTATTACTTATTTTCATGCGTTTGAATGTGACTTTCAAAATAATCTATAAAAATAAAATAAAAAATAGTTTGTTATGTTGCATTGATTCACACAAGAGCCTTTGATATTTCGTTTTAGTGTGGTGGTGGTTTTGGTGGCAGAATTAGAGGTGGTGTGGTCGCGACTGGGTTCTGGCGGTGGCAACAATGATAGTAGTGAAGCTATTGTAGTAGTAACTAGCAAATAGCATATAGTAATAGTAATAGCAATATCAATGGTGGACACAATATGGTGGTGTTGGAGACTTGGAGTTTTTTTTTTTTTTTTTTTTAAAGAGAGTTTCAACATATGAAATTCGCTGTTGATAATAACATTTTATCATTAAACCAAGACACTAATCAGTTTTGGTGTAGGCGGGGATTGAACTCTAGATCTCTTATTCAACCATTAAAAACTTTATTAGTTGAGCTAATTAGAATCCACAAGGAGACTTGGAGTTGGTGTTATGAAATCGCCCAAACGTATTTCCACTAATAAAGCACATTTTAATGCTTTTGAAAGTCCAAATGGAAAAGTGGGCATGCATATTAACGTCCATGATCAGGTTTTTTTTTTTTTTTTTTTTAATCTGATGAGTGTAAAACTCTTTTAAAGCTTATAAAATACAAATGGAAAATTTGAAATGCCTTTTTCCATGATTCGGTTTTACCTTTTTTTTTCCTTTAAAAAAAAAAAATTCTTCTATATCTGTTGAATAGTAAATAATTTAAGAGATGTAATTTATAGACATTATATCTGAAAATATATGACGAAAACATTAATGTTATAAATTGGAAAATTTGAGAGTAATATTATAAGCAGTTAAATCAATAGTGTGTTCTTCTCCAAAAAAAAAAAATTATATAAATCGATAGTGTGGGTTTTCTAAAAATAAAATAAAAATCAATAGTGTATATTTGAGCCTCAATTTATTTACGAGTGATTTAAGGATGCAATAAAGAGCATCACTAAACGAATTGACACATAGAATTAAATCTAATACATGTGAATTTTTTTTTTTTTTTTGGGGGGAGAAATTAATACATGTCAAATATGATGAGGTGTATAAGGGAGTGGGAGGGATTTCTTTTATTATTAGTGTGTTTAATAAGGAAAACAATGCGTGAAGTTTGTCCACATATCCCAAAAAATAAAAAAGTTTTAAAAGGTGGTCAAGCATTTAAAGGAGTTAATAGTCTATACAATTTTTTTTTTTTTTTTAGAAACAATAGTCTATACATAATTGACATAAAATTTATTTATATTTTAATTTTTAATTAACATAAAAATGGATTTTATTAAAAGAGGAAACACATTATTAACCGTGTTAAAGAGTTCAACCGGAAAATATCATTAAAATTCACTAATATATGATATTAGATGCGAAATTATCATTAAAATTCACATTTAAGGGAATATATCTGAAATTGCCCTCACGTATTTCCACTAATAAAACACATTTAAGTCCAAATGGAAATAGAAGAATTCCATTTAACAGGTCAGCTTTTCTCATGTACGCCGTGATGGGAATACAGTGGCTCATGCACTGGCTAGACGAGCTATTAATACACCTAGTTTAAATGTCTAGATGGAAGATGTACCACCAGACATATACCATCTTGTTCAGGTTGATTCAGCCTTTTGTGACGAATAAAATAAGCATACTTCTTTCTCAAAAAAAAAAAAAAAAGTCCAAATGGAAAAGTGGGAATGCATATTAACGGCCATGATTGGGTTTTCCGTTGTTTGTTTTTTTCTTCTATGTCTGATTAGTGTATAAACTCATTTAATGCTTTTGAAAGTACAAATATATATATATATATATACAAGATAGAAATTCTACTCTAACCTAATATAAGTAAATATATGTGTGAAACTCCCTCCTGAAGACTTGAAATCCTAACCCTTGCCCATCTGCCCCCACACACCACAAGTACTTATACTTGTAGAGTAATTATTGCACCAAAAATGTGTAGTGGTACAAATGGAAATTTTGAAATGCTTTTGTCCATAAATGAGTTTTATTTCCTTTTTTCCCCTTCTATATATGATGATAAGTAATAAATTTAAAAGATGCAATTTATAAACATTTTTTTTATATAAGATAGAATTTCTACTCTAGCATAATCTAAGTGTATATGTATGTGAAGTTTCATTCTAGAAACTTGAACCCCGGCTCTTGGCCCTCACACCTCACAAGCACTTATACTTGTGAAATGACCATCACACTAAGGGTGTGCAGTGGTGCAATTTATAAACACTATATGTGAAAACTTTGACAAAACATTTAATGTTAAATGGGAGAATTTAAGAATAACATAAGTAATCAAATAAAAAATGTAGGCTTAAACTTTGAAGGAAATATAAATTTAAGCATCAATTTATTTAGGAGGGATTTAAGGATACAATAAAGTGCATAACTAAATTACAAAATAACAAGACTTTACATGTTTTGATTCTCTATTTCATGACAGCGTAATTTGAAGATTTAGAAATCACGTCGTTAACATTCTTTTGAGGTCTGTTTTTTTTTTTTCTGTCTGTACCTCTGTGGGTGGAGATTCACATAAAAAAAATAATAAATAAAAAAATAATTGAACAAAAAAAAGAGCCTAATGCTTACTCAGAAACAATGTGGAATGGATTAAATTTTTGTCTGAGAGAGTTGTGCGTTCACACCTGTACTGCGCGCGAAGGTGATGCTTTGGAAAGACGACGTTTAAAAACTTCAAGCCCTAATGCATTGATAGCTTAAAAAGTTTGTTTTATTAGTTTCTACTTAAGATACAATGATGTGGCATTGGGTTTTAATCTCTACCGTTGATTTATTAGTGAGTGATGGAGCTATTTCTCTTTATAACAAAATGAGATGTTCAGTGTTCTGTTAAATTTCACTAGAGGTAAAAACCAAAACTTGAAACCGTGCAATTGATTTTAAAAACCAAATGTTTGTTTTAAGCAGTGTCTTGGAGTATGAGCAAGTTGGTTCGGCATTTTATGTCTAAAGTTATGACGCATGTATTAATGAGATTGAATTGTGAAATTGTCTTCTACAATTATATATAGTATATAATTAAATATTATATTATAATTTTTTTTAAATATATTAAATTAGATTAATCAATTAAAAATACAATTTAATCATTTTATAAAAATAATTCAACAATAATGTTTACAATATTTTAAAACAATGGTTCACAAGTATTCCATACTATCGCTTCAAACCAAAGAATTTTTGCTTCTTTTAAATAAATAAAATCAAAATCAATGGTTAAAGTTCCTTTGGATTCCTTTACTATTAAAGCGTGAGAAGCCACGCAGTATCAATCTTGTATTAGATTTCGAATAATTTATTCTGAGTATTCCACAAGAGATGGAGAAAAAAACAATAATAATGTAGTGCAACAGACATAGAGGTAATGCTAAAGTTAACCTACTCTAATTATATAAAAATCTTACGACAAGCCTAAATATGAATAAGTACAAAGCAAAAATTTCAGCAAAAAAAAAAAAAAAGTACAAAGCAAAAATTCTATCGAAATCGATGTTGAAAAAAAAAACCATCGAAGTCACATCCACGTGATTGCTGTACGCCTGTACCCCAATATCTTTTTGCAAATAATTATCGTTAATTATATTCTTATGATTATATATGATTAACCATTTTAATATGTATTAAATACTATTTTATACAAACGTACCAAAATAAATATTTATCATAAAAATTATCAGATTTTGTATCTTTGAAAATCTATTCCAAGCAAAACATAAGTGGTTTACTGGTTGATTTATATATATATATATATATATTTCCTATGAAACTATTTCATAAAAAAGTTGACTTCAAACATGTTTAGAGTTTTAAGATCCGTACGATGTTAAGTACGTAAAATAAAATTATACATGATAAATATAAATATATATATATATATATTTTTTTTTTTATTACAATAAACCTTCCTAACCACCCTTACCACACCTTCTTATCTCCCAACACAATTTTTTAATAAGTAAAAATAAATAAATAACTTTTAACCTTTTGAGTTTTGACTCCTTGCCCCTCAAAATCATGAACCTAAAATATTCTCTCCTACATAGTCCTAGAGTATAATTTTCTTTTATCTGACAATTCAAAGTTAGGTAAGTAGGTTCTCCCCTCCGTATGCAACACGAATTTCATACCTTAATATTTAGTCTCCAGCCGTCTCCACACACAACTCCTAATTCTCGAAGCTGGCTTCCTTAGTTATCACTGATCAGCCGGCAGCTGTCATTGTCGGAGACCAACAGATTCACCCCGAAAGGGCCGCGTGGTTCGGCTGACGACTAGGCTTGTGCAAAAGACCCCGCTGATGTGGCAAGCACACGGCCCCACCTGTCACATGACATATAGACATTCATACATGTTCTGGGCCCCACGTGTTCCCTTTTGAGGTTGCACGTTCTGACGCAAAAGTAAATTTCTTAATCTAACGTTGTCGCTCAAATCAGCAAAGCGCCGTTAGAGCCCTTCCAAGTTGCCATTGGTCCCGACCGTCGTATGACGTGGAACATGACGTCGCCAAACCAGTTTTCACCCTATAAAAGCATGCTCATTCACGAGGTATAAACTCGCACCATATACATTCTGAACTTTGCTCTTAGGACAAAAAGAAAAACCAGTCTTTATATTCTCAGCTTTGTCTCTCTCTCTCTCTCTCTCTCTCTCTCTTTTAACTCTTTATTTTTTGAGTTTTATCAACAATGGCCGATGGGGAATCACAGTCACAGGTCGCTTCGCCAATTAGGCTTGGCCCTGTTGTGTGTGAAAAAGACGCGAAGGCTCTTCAGTTCATCGATGAGATGACAACGAACACCGACGCTGTCCAGGAGAGGGTTTTGGGAGAAATACTGAGTCAGAACGCTGAGACTGAGTATCTCAGGCGGTACCAACTCGATGGAGCAACGGACCGTGACACGTTCAAGTCGAAAATCCCTGTTGTTAGCTATGAGGATCTTCAGCCTTATATCCAACGTATCGCTAATGGTGATCGCTCTCCGATCTTATCCTCTCGTCCCATCTCTGAGTTCCTCACCAGGTGAGTTTCTTAGTTGCTGTGACTATGTTTTTTAGTATAATTTTTGAGTTGTAACGTGATTTTTATTTTTATTTTTTGTGGCTTTTGGGTTAATGAAATTGTGATGAATTTGCAGTTCTGGGACTTCGGCTGGTGAAAGAAAATTGATGCCGACGATTTATGAGGAGTGGGACCGTCGCTCAAAACTGTACAGCCTTCTCATGCCTGTGATGAACCTGTAAGCACATAAATCTTTGACTTGTTATATATTTCTCGTGTGGAACAAGTTTCATGTTTAACTCTTTTTCTTAATGGTTTTTTTTTTTTTCCAACAGATACGTCCCGGGTTTAGACAAAGGGAAGGGACTTTACTTCTTGTTCGTGAAAGCAGAAACAAAGACTCCAAGTGGGCTTTTGGCACGTCCCGTGCTCACCGGCTATTACAAAAGTGACCATTTCAAGACTAGGCCATATGATCCCTATACGGTTTACACCAGCCCAGACGAGGCCATTCTTTGTGCCGACTCGTTTCAAAGCTTGTATACTCAGATGCTTTGTGGCCTCTTGATGCGTGAGGAGGTCCTCCGACTCGGTGCCGTGTTCGCCTCAGGCCTACTCAGAGCCATAAGGTTTCTACAGCTTAACTGGAAAGAACTTGCCCATGACATCTCAACCGGAACTTTAAACCCTAAAATCACAGACCCTTCTCTCAAAGAGTGCATGTCCAAAATTGTGAAACCAAACCCAGAACTTGCTGAGTTCATAACCAAAGAGTGTTCCGGAGAGAATTGGGAAGGAATAATCACAAGAATTTGGCCCAACACAAAATATCTGGACGTGATTGTAACAGGTGCTATGGCTCAGTACAGACCAACGCTTGACTATTATAGTGCTGGATTACCACAATCTTGCACTATGTACGCTTCTTCCGAGTGCTACTTTGGGCTTAACCTCAAGCCAATGTGCAAACCTTCTGAAGTGTCCTACACCATCATGCCAAACATGGGTTACTTTGAGTTCTTGCCACACGACCCGAACGCTCCGGCGCTTTCTCGTGACTCACCTCCACGCCTTGTGGACCTTGCCGACGTAGAAGTTGGAAAAGAATACGAGCTCATAATCACCACCTATGCCGGACTCTGCCGCTACCGTGTGGGTGACATCCTCCTAGTCACCGGGTTCCACAACTCGGCTCCACAATTCCGGTTCATTAGAAGAAAGAACGTGTTGTTGAGCATCGACTCGGACAAGACGGACGAGTCTGAATTGCAAAAGGCGATTGACAATGCATCAGAGCTCCTAAAAGAATTCAACACTAGTGTGGTTGAGTACACAAGCTACGCAGACACTAAGTCAATCCCAGGACATTATGTTATTTACTGGGAGTTGCTAGTGAAGGACCCAGCCAATTCACCGACTGAAGAGGTACTGAACCAATGTTGTTTAGTCATGGAAGAGTCAATGAACTCGGTTTACAGACAAGGCAGAGTGGCGGACAACTCAATTGGACCACTTGAGATCAGGGTGGTTAAAAATGGCACATTTGAAGAGCTCATGGACTATGCAATCTCTAGGGGTGCGTCTATTAATCAATATAAAGTACCAAGGTGTGTGAGTTTCAACCCCATCATGGAGCTCCTGGACTCCAGAATAGTCTCAGTGCATTTTAGCCCTGCTTTGCCACATTGGACCCCGCGACGAAGTTGTTGAACAGCCAAAAAGTCCATGCCTTGTTGATGTAATTTAGCCTTTAAAAGTGTCTCTTTGAATTTTCAGGGTTTGTGTTCGTGTAATAAGTTCAGATCATCTTCTGTGCGCATGATGTAATTGTCCAATGATGTGTTTGTTAGTCCATCGTATCTTATCGTTGTCTGTCTTTCTGTCTTCCTTCAACTTTGATAAAGTTGAGGAAAAGACTTTGAAAATGTAGGTCATGAACAGCTGTCGTTTCATATATCTTGAATTTGGTGGCAAAAGTTGTAAATTTGCTTATATTTTAAGGGTTGTAATTTTGTATTTATCTGCGTTGTTGGACTTTGGGTTTATTTGCATGGATTTTAGCGCATGTACTAGATATTCCTCCACAAGTTTGCAGCTTTCATTATTGTGCGGATAGAAAATTTCCATGAAGATGCGCTTGGTATCTGTTTCCAAAAACAGTTTCTAATTTTAGACATAAAAACCTGTTTTTGCCCCAAAAATGATCATTGGTTTGTTCTGCGAAGAGAGATTTCAAAGAACAATACTCCAAGAACAGTGAAAAATGAAAAAATAGAGAACATAATAAAGATTTCCTCCGTTTCTGGTTTTAGAGAACAACGAAAAACACAAAAAACCATGGATGAATCTTCTATACTAAGTGCACAAAACCATCTATAAATTTTTTTTTTTTTTTTCCCATTCTCGCCTGATGAGTTCTCTCTCTTTCCAAATCCCTTACCTCAATACAAATTTCGCCTCTCTTGAAATCCCTAACTCCTTCCACTCTTCTCTGAATTAATCCTCATTTTACTGTTACTAGCACCAACTTCGAGCTCTCTTCCAAGCTCTTTATGCTCTATATCCGTTTCTCTAACCTTAACAACGACAATAATTCTTAGAAGAAACTTTGGATCTCATTGTTGTGATAGCAGAATCTCTTAATATCAGTTTGTTTTATAGAAGGATTTTTAGATAGTACTTTCTAACAAGATTGTTGCGGTTAATTATTAACTTAATATTAATTTATTATACATGAATGAAGCCATGTCACATGTGAAGACTAAATGGGGCCATTCCCCCCTAAGATTTTATTTATGTTTTAAACTGTATATTTTTATATGTATGATTTTAAATTTTGGGGTTAAATTTTCATGGTCCCCCTAATTGAATATTGCCAAATAAATTCATAAAATAAAATGGTTATTTAGTCCATTCTTGTCGCTGATGGAAAAAAAAATTCATTTTACATAAAAAAAATTCTTTGTTTGCGAACCTTTTTTTTTCCCAAACAATTGTGTTTAATTAGCACTTTTGCTATTTTCTGTTTAGGACCCAAAATAATAATAATAAAAACTACAAACTTTGTGATTTGGATATTGTGTTGTTGTTTCTGAAACCCAAATGATTTGTTTGAGTGTTTTTATATTTTATATCTTAAACTAACAAATTAGAAGAATATTGTACACATTAGAGAATATGGATTGAGATCAGTTACAATAACCCTAATATGCAATACATTTTTAATGGTTGTGATCAAAAGTTAAGAAGGTTACTTTTAATATTAGCCATTAGATCAAAAAGGTTTAAAATTTAAAAACTTAAAAGTCAAAGGAGGTAAAAGATTAAAAAAGTTGAAATTTTTTGTGAGTAATTTTGGGGTATTGGCTATGGCATCAGATCCAAATCCAAAGAATAGAACGTTGAGCAGCTGAGGTGGAGTAGTTTTAAAATTTTGTTTTTGTGTGTTTGTTTTTTTTACCAAAAAAGAAAAATAATACTTGGAAACCCTAATTAGTTTTTAGTTAGATGAATAATGGATATATAATGAGATAATAAATAAGATTTTTATTTTATATGTAGAAGATGAGAAAACCAACCATACTTGACTTTTCGAACCATGAATATTATTAAAACTAGACATTACAGCAAAATCAAAAATAATTTTTTAACCTACTCTTTCATTTTGCAGAATAAAAGGGAAATTACAACATAAAGTAATTTATTATAAAATCAATCACAGACGAATTTTGGAATTCAAAATAGCATTAAGTTTAACTTAATAGCTTAATGGGACTTTTTTTTTAAATTCAATTTTGGAGGAGGAAGATTTGAATCCTAAATGACTCATTTCAAAATACTAGAAGGTAACAATTAAACTACTAGAAGGTAATAGTTAAATTACAAATCTCTTAGCATAAGTAATTGCGTTAAAATGTATTAAAAATAAATTATTTTGTCTTTATGTTATTTATATTTTGTTAATACTAAACAGATGTTAGTTTAAATGATCATATATTAATTTACTTTTGAATCTTAGTATATTTTTTTTGTTTTTGAAAGATGAATCTGTTTTTGTTTCATACTCCCCCTTCTCCCTCAACCCCGAAAGCATAAATTATTTCTCCATCCCTACTATTACAATTTAAGAAGGATATCATAAATGGAATTGGGAGCAATTTAATTCTGCTTTCATAACAATTAATGGGATCCAACAATAAGCAAAATTTAAAAAAATAAAAAATAAGCAAAATTAAATTGCTAAATTGCTGTGATGCCATAGACGGAGGCCTATAATTTCTAATATCAGTTTGTTGTGTTGAGTTCGAAAACCAATTCCTTATCAATTTAATTTTACTTTCATTCTAGATTGTAATAAAAAAAAATAAAAAAAACAAAAACAAAAACAAAAGATTATACTTTTTTTTATCTTTAAGATTGTATTTAGGAAGAAAGCATTATACCTTTTCATTTTTCAGATTATATCTGGGACTAAAGTCAAGTAATTTTTCTTTCATAATTCCATTGATGTAATTCTAAAGTGATTTAATAAAAACTTATTTCATGGATGAATTTTTTTTCTTCTAATAAAATAAGTAGCTAATCAATTGTAAAATTCTCAATCTAAAGGATAACAAATATTTAGTTGAGTAACCACTCTCATGAGGACCCAAACCTTTAAAAGAGTTCTCCTCTAGGAAAACAATCACTCATCCTCACAACGTGTACTTTGGGCACTATTGTTTACTGTAAAATCATCACTGTAAAATTGATTGTCTCTATTTTAAGTAAAATGGAAAGGATACATATAATAAGGTTTAAAGATTGCTAATTGACCAATTAATGACCATAGCTTACATACACCACGCTACAAGGCACCCTCCTCTCTCCTCAAACCAAGAAGAAGCTAGCATTTATTGTTTATGCAATGAAATTTCTTTCAAAGTATATCGAAGTAATACTTCCTTCTATGATATAAATGATAGATCTTACTAAATTTATAGTAGGGTTCATCATTCATATGAAAGTAAGGAATATCACATTGTAGTAGTCCAAAATATTGAATAATTTTCCTTATGATTGCATATGATCTTCTACTGAAACATGCCAAAGAGTATATGGCTAGTACCCCAAAAAAAAATCCAGCAAAGCCTAAACTTTGATTGACAGGAAAGAAACGATGTGACTAAAAAGGAAATCAGTAGGGATAGATTAAAGTACCTTTCCGTCCATGTGAATGTCTAGCTGACCTTCAAAGGAGTAGAGATAGAAAGTAAATGAAAAATACTTTTAGAATGAGATGCATTAAATTATTCTATTAACCTTTGTTTTGCGTCCACTATTCAACCGAAATTGTATGGTGGGGGAATGTAGTAAAATAGTCATTGCTTCCTTTCCCTCCTTTACCCCCGCTCCTTTTCAATCAAACACAATGCCAGATTCATTGATTCTTAAGTGAGCCTTCTCACCAGAAAGATCCCAGTGGTTCCATCAATAAGCATTCATTCAAAAGGTGAGACACACAGAGTTTCTCTTTTCCTTACAGATGATAATAAAGTGGAGCCACCACCGGAAAAATGTTTTTCGCACTACAAGAAAAGACGTGAAAGCTAAATATTTTACTTAGTAACCCATGAGTGGGACTAAAGCGATTTTGGCTGTTAAAGATAACCTTTGGATTGTCTCTAATGTCGCTCAAAGTGATTCAACCTTATCAAAGTGTAATATTTGATTGTCACCTTGTCTGGTAAACCCTTATTACAAACTGTGTATCTTAAAAATACGGAGGTGTCGTCTCCTTCAGTTCCCTGGTTTGAATGTAAACTTTGAATAATCCCATCCAAACTATACATAAACCCATGTGCGTTTACTGTGTATAAAATTCATTCAAGATGCTTTGTTATTATAGTCAAATAATTTTTCCAAATATCTTTACGAGGCAACCAAGGCAACAAGAAGAAGCTTTTGGTGCATAACGACGATGATGGCAATGTCCCCTCCATCATGGACATTCTTTCGGCCATACCAAAATGGGAAAGGTACAGGGTGAACATTTATTGATTACGGACCAAGATAACACTTTGTCGCTTTCCGTTTTCCTTGCCACTTTATTTTTTACTACAATTTTTGTCAAAGCATTCTTCATCGCACATGACAGTTATCACTAGTTGCTATTTGATTAATAAATGGAAAGCATATTCAGAAATTTTGATTTCAGAAAATTGGATTGGGTTAACTTATTCGGGGACTTCTTTTTACTGTTAACTGTCCTATCCTAGATTGTTAAGTCTGTTCTGTTTGTCTTGGTTAGAAGTACTTAATGTTGTTTGTATCGTGTTTGGTTTATTTGCAGCAGAAATTGTTGTAGAATTGTAGTTGTTTGAAAAATTATTTTACTAGTTTATGCAGCTTTTGATGCTGGTTTTCTGTTCCCGCTATGCGGCGAAAGGCTAGCTCTTTTGAGGTTGAATAAAACTTGCTTATTCAGTTAAAACAAAGACCAAAATAACACAAAATCGTGATTGGGTTGGAGAAAAATTATTTATTGAACCAGAATATCTCTGGGATTTTGTTCATCCCGATAAGTAAGTTCACACTAAGAAATTGTCCAAGACCATATTTACACAACTTAGAAAAAAAATTACTGATCCCACACGCATACTTCATTGGCTTTTTTATGTGATTGGTCCTCTGATAAGAGCCAAAAATGAAAAGAATTCGCTGTCTAGTCTGAGAGTAACCTACAGTCGGGCCTAAAGTCCATCAAATGACCAAAAAAAATTTAAAAGAAGTGTAAAGCTATAAAAGAGAACAACATTTCCTTCAATTCCCAATTATTATTTTTGCTAAAGTTGTAAACTAGTAGAGCCTTGAAATTCCTCATTCGAGTGCCAGTCATGTCGAGAACTATGGCTATCGCTCTGCCACTACCATAATATCATGTAAGTATTTTTTAGCTTAAATTTTTTTTTTTTTTTTTAAATGAATTCAAGTTACACATTGTATAACTTCACAATAATTACCCCTTTATAGATCATATATTTCTAAGAAATTTAATTGATGGTTAAAAATATAATGTCATCATAAATATTTTATTGCTTGAGAGAGAGAGAGAGAGTTTTTGGCCCTTAAAGTTTGAGGGTGTTTTTTTTTTTAACCCTTCATGTTTGATTCCGCTTTCATATTGGCCTTCTACATTTCAAAAGTTTTATTTTAGGTATTCATGTTTGATTTAGTTTTCATTTTGTTCCTTCATGTGTTTGATTCAAATTTTTGTTTGACTACCCTTCATAAAAATGAAAATTTTGAAGCGTAAAAATAAAAATAACTCCAAATTTTAATAGCAAAAAATGTGTTAGAACATATGTGATTCAATGTTACGAACATATGTCAACATTTTATGTAATTGACTAATCTTTTAACAAAATACATTTTACTTGTAATTTGGTAGATTTAGAATGTGTTTAATACTTCAACGAATAAGGTTTCAAGTTCAAGTGTAAAAGCCATACTAATCTGTCCAATAATCAAGTAAGAAAATGTTAGATTTTAAAACTTGATAGTTAGCTCAATATCTCTTAATAGCTCACAACAGATACGAAAATCAGTTTTTTTAGATCTAATTTTCGACCCATGCTTATGTATTTGTGTAGGATTTCTTTTCTCACAACCTTAAACATATTTAAGGCTTATTTTAAAAGCTGTCACATAAAAGAATACAATGAGAACACATGAAAAATGTGACCAATGTTTTATTCTCTCTAAAAGAAGTTACTGCGTCTTTACGTCTTAGGATTTTATAACCAAGTGCTTTTTGATCTTCATTGTTGATGAAGTGAAGATCTTCTGCAAATTGGTGTGTTAGTCACGTACTAGGAGTCGTGCATCATTGGTTAGTCACATACTGGGATTCGTGCAAAAATGTGGTGTTCATATATTAAAGAGTTCAGAGATTCTGAGGCAGTAGAAGATGTCACGCCCCAAACCCGATATCCGGATTTGTGACCATGACCGGCATGCTAATATCAAGTTTAAACCTGATATTAACAAGAACCAACTTAACTTTTAACAAAAGGTTTTAGAAAAGCTTTTACAAGGGCTTCCCTCTTTCATATCATCTTTGTTTCTTTACTTAAATGGTATACTTTTTCACTTGACATTCAAAGCATCTATACTGAACTCAAAGAATAACATAATCCAACAGTTTTTTTTTTTTTTTCAAATTTCATACTTTCACATAATACATCTCTTTATGCTTTAAGGTATACACTTTCATTTCTTACAAAGTCACCATATATATTTTCATTACAAAATAATCATTTTAACTTAAATAAAATAATCGGTAACTTTGTCTTAAACTGGAAGCATCTTATAGGATAATAAAACTTTCCTTCATAAACTTCTTCTCGTAAAAATATTATGACTTTCGTAATCGTAAACCTTAACGTTTCATAAGAAAAACAGATATCTGATGACTTCTTAACATGAACTTGTACTTTCTTTAGAAACTTTATCTTTATAACATAACAGAACTTCAGAAACTTTTATCTTTAATGAACAGCTTTCTTTTCATCATAAACTTCTTCTTTTCATGAGAGCTTTTAACCTTTACCAATGCATTTAAATAAAATAATTCTCTCATGATTAATAACATAACATAGCTGTTCATAAAATAACTTATTGGTTAGTCCCTAGCTGATAAGTCTGTACTTATTTGGGAGGCTTCTAGCACCACAGTGCTAGGCATCCAGCATTCCCCACAATGCCAGGTATTCCCGGGATCACATCATAATACATATCTTCCAACCATGGGGGTAGGTTGGCTTCCCCCACAAGTTGGCCGTAACCAACAAGGGGCGGGTACAGCAGAGCCAGTCCCACTTATAATGGCCAATCAGATAACGTTTTCCATGGAAAGCTAGTAATTAACCCCTACTAGCAGAGTTCAGATCATCAGAGGACATAACCCGAAAATATTTCATACTTTACATCATACTGACATTTCTTATTTTGCATAATATTTCATTATAATAGCATTTACATTCTTTTCTTTAAGCATCATGTTCGTGGAATTAGTAATAGTATTAATATGCTTAAATCATATACATAGGGTTTCGGAAGCCCACGAACATATCTTTGTCTGATAATGCTTACATGCCATATCTCTAATCAAAAACATTTTAATGCATAACATACTTTAAAATAATCTCATGACTTACCAAATGCCCATATAACTTATCCCTTACCTGATAGCAGAGGAACCGAGAGCCTAAAGTCGAAGGAGCTTAGACCTGGAGGCTGGTAACACCTAAACCGAAATCAAAGCTTATTACTATCAATTACTCCTTAACATAAACTTACACATTCATCTCAAAGTCTATCTCTTAAAATTAAAGAAATCCTAATCCCACCTCCACGAGGTTCCCACAAACACAAAATACATTCATCAAACCCAGTGGTGTACTAAATCATAGAGAAATCAAAATTCTCACATTCATATCATATTTCTAGAAGAGCCAACCTCATTTCAAAAGGGTGCTTTGAGATTAGGGCAATAGTGCATGCATAAACATAAACTCTTTTAAGCATTGTCATGTAACCATAAACACTCTTAAGGAAACATACAGCATGTTCAACAAAACAACTTCATAAATACAACCGTCGAATAATTTAGAACCCCTCCTTTGAGTACTATGCCTTAAACCAAGTTATAAAAATTTAGCTATGATCGAAACATACCACATGATGAGCATAATAAATTATAGCTCAAATCATTCAACCTAACTTTAGAATTAAATCCTCAAAGTTAGGCATGTCCCTTACTGTTCACTGTTTCATTCCAGCAGCATATACTTCAATTATAAAATACAAACGGACCATCAAATCACATCCAAACCTCATACAATTTTACAGAGCAACTCCTCTATATGTCCAATATATACCATAAAAATTTCATAGTCAAAACATCAAATCATAATTTACTAAAAATCATACAATCTAGAATACTCAAATCTGTCCTGACAGAATTTCTTGCAACTTCAAAATTAAATCATTATTTTTCTACTCATCCAAATGCTGTGAGACCAATTCCATAACAACCGTATATGTCTTAGCTTTCCCAGAAAATAACCTTAGCATCCAAATTTACTATATACAATTTAATACATAATTTATAATGCACGAACACGGAATCTGTCAGAGAGGCAGTTTTGAAACATTTTCTTATATATTCACAAACAATTATCAAAGGATGTTATTTTCATATGGGGATTTTTATGCACTCATTAGACATGTTAGAAAATACTTATATATAGTCATTTTACCATGTAGAGCAAAATTACATACAACCAAAAATCCCAGCAATAACATCAAAAGTTCTGATCCTAACTTTTTCTTAATTCCTTAGTCATACACAATCCTTAATTAGTAAAACCCTAAGCTACATTCAACAATTCACCAACACTATTTCAAAGCTTCTTAAAACAGTATATATATATATATATATAAACTTACAAGTTCATGATTCTCTAATTTCACAAATCACAAATACCATTACTAAAATTCTTTAATAAAATCATGAATTCTAAGATGAGAGGAGCTAGCCCTTACCAAGTTTGTTGTTCTTGAGGGGAATTAGAGGTAAGAGAGCTTGAGAGAGTTTTCTTTCTTTTTGGTGTTGGAGCCGTGGGCATGAGAAGGAGAGAGCTTTTTGATTATTCTGTTTGCTTGGAGAGAGTCAAGTAAGAGATAATATGGAGACTCATCTTTCTTTGGTGTGTGTGAACCGGTGGACTTGAGAGAAGACTTAAGGGAGCTTCCTAGCTCTTTCCTTAAGAGAAAAGAAAGCAAAATGAGTTAAGAATTCCAGATTTTTTTCCTTGGACCCGTGGGAATAGAGAGGAAGAGATTTTCTTGGAAATTCTAGTTGCATGGAAAAGTCAAAGAAGAGATGTGGAGCTTGTTCATTGCATGGCCAGCCAAGAAGTCTTTGGGTATGACAACATGCATAGTACTTTGGCTTAGGGTGTGTGGAATTTCCATTGGTTGCATGTGGGTGAAATTCTACTATACTATCCCATGCATCATGCTTAATTAAAACACCTACAACTATATCTATATATATATATATATATCATAACTTAACCACTTAGTACAGTCCAACAACTATATATATATATATATATATCTCATAACTCAATCAGTTAATTTAGTTTTGTCCATACTTAGTATATATATACATAATAAAATTAACCATTTAATTATTCATAATCTTTACAATTCTTATTCAAAGGTATTATAAGATAATATATTTATTTAAATACTCTTAGATTAATTTTAGTAAGTAAGTGGCTTAACATATTAATTAACTATTAATTTGGGTTGGGGTGTTACATGAACGGTCATGACAGTCTCCAGGGTACGACAAACATCAAAGTCGGTCGAAGGAGGTGGAGGAACATCAGCAGTAGCAGCAGCATCACCAACTGGATCAGGAACATCCTTACCAGCAAGACCTGTAGAAGAAGAAGGAGGAGGTGCGCTACCAGACAGCTCAGACCTAGGGTGTTTAGAACCAGCTCGAAAATGAGCGGCCCTCTGTCTAAGAAAAGACACACCTATCTAATTTAATTGGACCGTGGGAATGGAGAAGGAGAGCTTCTTGAGTCTTCCTTCTTTGAGAAAGTCAAGGAAAAGATAAAGGTGTAGCCAATAGGAACAAAAAGGAAGAAAACAAAGAAGCTAAGCAAGAAGACCAAGAAAGTTCATGCAGCCAAGAAGTCAAGCAAAATATCTTGGGTGATTCACGTATATTGCTAAGGAAAGAAAGGATGACTCACCTTTTCAACCTTTCATTTTCTTTGCATTCACACTTACACTTTTTTACAAAGAATAATATCACTTTGCATATATATATATATATATATCCTTACTTTAATACACTTAATTAAACACCAACAACTATGTACCTAATAACTTAAATAACTTAATATAATTTTGTACATACTTAATATATATACATAATACAATTAGCCACTAATTATTTATAATCTTTACAATTCTTAATTAATGGCATTATAAAATAATATGTTTATTAAATACTCTTATATTAATCATTGAAATAAAGTGGCTTAAAATAATAATTAATCACTTGAACACAGATTAATTATAAAATTGGGTCGGGGTGTTACAACGTGGGGCAATAGAAGTTTTGCAAAATTAAATGCAACGCTTCCATTACTATATATATATATATATATTATCAATAGTAAAATTCCCCTCCATTGCAAGTTGTGTATAAGTATAACAACTATTTTAGCAATTTGTTTTTCAAAACCTGTTAAGTTGATAAATTGTGAAATGATATGAGCAATTTTACATAGGTCCACTACTATTTTGATTTTAATTATGCCAATTGTAAAAGACCATATCAATAGTTGTGAAAAAGTTTTATGTCCCTACTTGTAAAATGAATCATGTGATATTGTGGAACATCTCTCAAGTAGATAAATTTGTGATTAAGAAATATATTTATAGGCGATTATAGAATTGGAATAATATGTGTAACAAATGGAACTCGAAGGAACTATAATATAATATACTAAGCACAACATCATCTGATTCTCAAGTAGATAAATGGTGATTAATAAATATATTTATAGCCCATTATAGAATTGGAATGATACACAACAAAAAGAACTTGAAGGAACTAATTATAATATATAATATACTAAGCACAAAAATAAACCAAGCTTGCCTCTGGAGAGTAAAATTCATAGGCACCTATGAAAGCAAGAAATTTGGTTTTGAAGGAGTAATCATTTGACTCATATTTCTCGAGTGATCTTGGCAATTGCAAACCAGCTTCGTTTGGGAAAACATTATCCTTGACCTTAGGTCTAAGAGAAAGGGAATAGTGCTTGAAATTTAATGAACCTCTCTCATCAGAACTCTAATATATAGAAGAGAATGGGAAAATGAAATACTGCCAATTCCAAATTTTGCCACGTCTTATATCACAAGTGAAAATACTGTCAATGCCAGACTTTTCCATTTCTGAATGTCAAAAGTGAAAATGCCAGATACTTTGACATATTAAACTTGGAATGACCATGATTTTTGTGGCATTTTGCATAAGACAGTGGAAGCATATGTTATGTTATACGATTTATCCAATTGGTTTTCTAAGATAAGACGCAACAATATGCTATGCTTGCAAGAATAATCATTCTAAAGGAACTAAAGGATGCCTTTTTTGGTCAAAAAACAAAAGATGTCTTTTAAAAGAAAAAATTTGTAAGGACGCCTGTCCTTTTCACTTTCATATTCAATAAAATAAACCAGTTCAGGATAAGCTTTGCACTTCTACAGTTTTATACATCCTCTGTACTATTACAACAATATTAGACTTACCAACCTTTTCTATATATATATATATATATACACACACACACACGGTTTAATACTATATTTTGTCTACCCTCATTTTACATTCAAAAATTATACTCTAATTGTTTCTCTAAAAAATAACAAAAATTATATTTTTACTTTTTGAGACCAAGGGAATGTTGAATTTAACTTAATTTGTCCTAAATAGATGTCAAAATGACTTATTTTTGTAACTCAAAGTTAAAATGACCAAAATGCGCATTATTAGACAAACTTTAACCAAGCTAACCAATAGTTAAACAAATTCAAATTTTCTTCTAGACACCAAATTCCTTCATTTACACTCAATTTCATATTTCCAAACAATTTCTACAAGTTTGAATGCGGTCAACCTAATTTGACCAAAAAACCGACAGACCCATCGAGACGAATTCGAGCCCATTTTGAAGATAATTCAAAATAACTACTCACGGGCCTAGGTCAGATTTAAAATGAATAAAATATCATGAAAACTGCAAAAAAGTACCAAACACAGCCAATTTTAAGTTTAAGTGTTTAAGACCTGATTAGATTTCAGCCTGGGTTGAATTATAACCAAACAATCACTGATTGGCCCCAAAAAATGAATAGTTGGACATGTTTCATCATGGATACGAGGAAGGTCCTTGCTAGGAACTCTATCGCAGCTGCCTTCCACATCTGAAATTAAAAACCAAGAGGGAAACATCAATCTCAATTCCTTTGAAGACATTAAGCACTTATTCACACAATATATATATGTATATATATAAAAGGAAATTAAGCACTTGAAATAATATTCTAGGGGTTGGAATAAAATGCTGAAAAAGTAGAAGTTGAAACGGAATGTATATCAAGTAATTAAATAAGTGTTGGCATGTAATAAGTTAAACAATTTCGATAGATGAAAATATTTCGTGGGAGATCATATTTAGATCAATTATACTTAGATGAATAGTAAAATTTCCCTCCATTGCAAGTTATGTAAGTAATTTTTCAAGGACATAATTACTTTTCACAATCGTTTTAATAACTTAATAAGATGATAACTTGTGATTCAAGTAACATCATTTTTACATAAGTCCACATCTTATACAATTTTTATTACATACCAATCATAATAGACCCTATCAACAAGTTGTGAAAAAAAAATTATAAAATTTTTTGTGTCCCTAAACGTCTTGTAAAATGAATGATGTAATATTGTGGACAGTAATCTCAAGTAGATAAATCATGATTAAAGATTTATTTATAGCCAATTATCGAATTGGAATAATATTTGTAACAAAATTGAACTTGAAGAAACAAACTACTATATAACATACTAAGCACAAAAATAAACCAAGCTTACCTCTGGAAAAATTCATGGGCACCTATGAAAGCAAGAATTTTTGTTCTGAAGGAGTTATTTGCCTCATATTTCTCAAGTGATCTTGGCAATGGCTGACCAGTTTCGTTGAGGAAAACTTTTTCCATGACCTTAGTTCTAAGAGAAAGGGATGAGAGAGCTTCCAATTTAATGAATCTCTGTCAAGAAAACTGTCATATAGAAGAGAAATGGAAAATACTGCCAATGCCAAACTTTGCCGCTTCTCAATGTCACAAGTGAAAATGCAACAGATGTTGCCATATCAATCTAGGAAGTGACCTTGGTTTTGTTGCATTTGGCAGAAGAGAGTGGGAACATATGTTGTGTTATTCACTTTATCCAACTGATTCTAAGGACCGTGGGGCGTGTATGCCTAAATAAAACGCAACAATAAGTTTTTACTTGCAAGAATATTCATTCTAAAGTAACTAAGGATGCTTTCTTTTATGTTTCTCAAAAAAATAAAAAAAAAAATAATAAAGGATGCTTTTTTTAAAAAAAAAGGAAAAAAAGAAAAAGAAATAGTGATGCCTGTCTTTGATTAGTTCACATTACTATTCAATAAAATAAACTAGTTAAGGATATATAAGCACTTGTCACGACAATAGAAGTGAGACCAATCTTTGCATTGTTACACATTTATATATCCGCAATACTATTACTACAATATTAGACTTATCAGTCTTCGAAAAAATATATATTAGACTTATCAATCTTCGGAAGAAAAAAAAAAAGGGGCTTATGCAAGAATTCAAGTGATAACTTATAGACAAGGGAAATCCATCCACATTTATGGTTTGTACCCCACATACCCTTCCATACTCCATATATACTATCTACTAATGTATCTATCTATTTAAAAAAAATACTTAACGGCATGAGATTACATGAGTCTTCTGTCTCACATGTGAGACCATATGTGTGGTACTCAGATATACTGTAAGTGATAAGTCTCATGAGAACATTTCATACGATAATTTTCCAATAGATGTAATTTTTGTTGCTTAGTTTGATAGATAAAAAATGGTGAACATTAGATAAGGAACAACTCCTCTTTTTACACAAACCTCCCCTCCCAAAACATAAATGAAGTAGACCAAAATGGACCGAATAGGAGCAAAGTAAACCGAATGGACTGAAATAGACTGAGATGGATTGAAGTGGACTGAAATAGACCAAAATAGACTGAATTGGCGATACTATTATTACAACAATATTAGACTTATCAATCTTTCCAAAAAAAGGAAAAAAAGACTTTATTAAGGTTTGAAGTGATAACTCAGTGATAATGACATTCTTTATGGGTTTCTATATTTGTGGTTTGAACTCCGCTTTCTCCTTCCGCACTTTCTACTTATCTCCGAAAATAAAAAATAAAAAAAAATATTAGACTTATCAAGAACTCAAGAGTAGGGATAGCAATTTTGCCCCACCCTACCCCACTTGACCCACCCCTCCCTGCTTCACCCCACACGGATTTTCCCCACCTCGCAAAGGTGATGGGGTGGAGATGGGATGAGATTTTAGCCCCACACCACGGGGCAGGGCAGTGATGGATTTAGACTTTTTAAACCCACCTCGCCCCGCCCTACCCCACTCTGCGTTAATAGGAGTTAAATTGTAAAATTTTCACACCCTAAAACCCTAATATTTAAACAAACATATTATCAATTTATTTTATTCTACCTAACATGGTTCTTTGCCTCTTTTTTCTCTCTAGCAAGATTGGAAATAAGATATCAATTTTAATGTTTTCTTTTGTCTTTATTAGAAACAAATTTGTATACTATTGAATCATTGATTTTGTACTAAAAGATTTTTGTTTTTATTGTGATATTGTCTTCTAAAACACTTGGATAATATTATTCAATTTTTGCTAAAAATTAGTTTGATTTGATGGGATTAATTTATTTGTAATTTCAGGTATATTTTTATTAATGAAACATGTTTTATTAGAAAAAAAAAAATGTAAAAGTGGTGAGCAAATCAACAAGAAGTAAAGTTTTACGGAGTGGGGCAGGGTTTCGCGGGGCCCCAAAGGGTGGGGATGGGGCAAGAAAATTTTCCCCATCATGCGGGTCGAGGCAAGGATAGAGCAAAACAAAATCATGCGAGGTAGGGCCGAAGACCCCATCTCCTTTGGCCCCATCTCACCCCATTGCCATTCTTACCCAAGAGGGTCCTAAGACCTCTCTCTCACAACATGCGAAAGTCACATATGTGGTATTGCATAAACTTTAAGTAAGAGATTCCATGAGAACCGTAAAGAATTATAAAAACTTTCTCTATTGCATTGGTATCCAATTGGGAAACAGTGTAGTTTCCGGTTGGTATTTTTTTTTTTTTTTTTTTCCCTAACATTTTATTTTACCGCTTTTAGTTCCTATCCTGAAAAACGCTTCCATTTTGATCCCTGCCGTTACATCAGAAACGAAAATAGCTGATGTGGCAAACGACAAGAATAAATAATATTAAGTTAATGTCCACGTGACCTAAATTAATAATAAAAATACCACGTCAGCCTCTAAATTAAAAAAAAACTAATTTATTAATTTTAACTAATTAAAAAAAATTAAAAACACAATTAAAAACTAAAAATCATAGGAATTGAGATCTAAGTGTGTCTTGAACAAGAATAACAAGGACACAATCCCAAATCCAAGAACACAAACCCAGAAATTTAAAAAAAAAAAAAAAAAAAAAAAAAAAAACCCAGAAACTGCCTTAAATCTCCACAACAGTCCTACTTTGCCAAACCCTTCCACCCTTTCCCTCACAATCGCCTCAGACACCTTCAACTCTACCTCATCATCCTCTGCCTTATCATCGCTTTCACTCACCAACTCCTCTTATCTGCCGAATCTGACCCACTCGTCAAAGGCCACACCCCCGTCCACCGCTTCAATTCCCTCCAATCCGCTGCCGTCCTCTTCCTCTTCCTCCTTCTCTCCGTCTTCCTCTTCCTCTCCGACTCCCCTTCCTCCCTCCTCCCTCTCCTTCCCGATCTCTTCTTCGCACTCGACTCAGCCCTTTTCTTCTTGCAATACTCCGTCTCCTCCACCGCCGCCACCGTCCGGACCTCCGATCTCCAAGCCAACTGCGACACGATCTCCGCGCAAATCTCCGCTCTCATCTCTCTCCTTTGTCTAATCCTCGCCTGCCAGCCCAGGCGCTTTGTTGCCGATGTGGGACTCGGGGCTGCTTTCTGCTTGCAAGGCCTTTGGTTTTTGCAAACTGGGTTGTCTCTCTACGTTGAGGCTTTTATCCCTGAAAGGTGTCACGAGTTACTTGATGTGGTGAGTGGCCTTTGGGTTTTGCAAACTGGGTTGTCTCTCTATTGGGTTGTTCTTATGGATAGCTGTGGTTGACTGATTTCTTTGAAATTTCTGGGTTTGGTGTTGGTGTTGCTGTTGGTGTGGATGGTTGTGATCAACTGGTTTCTTTAAAGTTTTTGGGTTTGTTGTTGGTCTGGAATGTGGATAGCTGTTTGTAGGTTATTTCTGCATTTTTTGAGTGTTTGATTTGCTGGGTTTCGGTGTTTTGATGATCGCTGAATTTTGTGTTTCCAAGTTGGAGCTGATTTTGTGTTTCTAATTTGGATTAGTGGGTTTCCAACTTGGAGATTGGAGTTGATTTTGTGAACAAAGAGGATGCAGATCTATTGATTTTGACTGGTGTGCGTTGGGTTCAAATTTCTGGGTTCAAAATTATNATTTTTTTTTTTTTTTTTTTTATACTTTTAGTTTTTTATATTTGAAAATTTTCTCCTTTTTTTTACTTTAATCTTTCTTTAAATTTTGTTAAATGGTTTCCTAAAGGAGATAACTTAAGTTAATGTTTATATTTTATATTATTTGATATTTATTTGTATGGTTAAAGGAACATTATTTTTAAATATTAATATGTATTATTACATTTAGTTATTTTTATTTTATAAATACTAGATGTGCAAATTCACTTAAAATATTTAAAAGTACTTTGACTTTATTTAGTAAATATTATTAAATATAAACTTATTATATAATTATGTTATATTTTATAGTTATAAAATAATTAGTTAAATTATTTATGACATCCACCCTTTTTGGCCTTTTTTTTTTCTTTCTATCTCTTAGACTCTTACCATTACTATAATACAATTGTGACAAAATACAATCCACCATTTATCTTATAGTGGTTATTGTTATCTGAATTTTGTGTTTCCAAGTTGGAGCTGATTTTGTGTTTCTAATTTGGATTAGTGGGTTTCCAACTTGGAGATTGGAGTTGATTTTGTGAACAAAGAGGATGCAGATCTATTGATTTTGACTGGTGTGCGTTGGGTTCAAATTTCTGGGTTCAAAATTATGGGTTCGATTTCTGGGTTAGGTTTTTAGTTTCAATTTCAGATTATTGATTTGTTGATGTTGATTATTGTTTGATCTGAGTTTTGAATTTTAATGTGTTTGGTTGTAAAGAAAATACAGGAAAGACAAAGAAAAGAAAATAAGACAAGAATTAAATTGCGAAGAACATGTAAAATCATGTTCTGGGAAAGATCACAAAGAACATGAACATGTTCTTCCAAAAAATTAACGAAAAGAAAAGAATGTGAATTTGGTTTGTTGTTTTCTCATTTTTTGTTTTTAATTTTTTTTCTATTTTTAATTTTTTTTTCTTTAGTTAAAATTAATAAATTAATAAATTAATTTTTTTTTTTAATTTAGGTGCTAACGTGACATTTTTTAATGTCAAATAATATTTTTTATTATTATTTTAATGGCCATGTCATCTTCCGTTTGCCACATCAGCTATTTTCGTTTCTGATGTAACGGTAGGGACCAAAACGGAAGCGTTTTTCAGGATAGGGACTAAAAGCGGTAAAAATAAAATGTAGGGACTAAAATAGGAATAGCCTAAAAATATAGGGACGAAAATGTGCTTTTCGCCTAAAAAATATGAGCGTGCTTGTAGCACGTGTAATGAGATCACTTTTTTTTTAGTTGTACTTTTTGACACAACACAGTATACAAATTGCTGCTGCTTTATTACTTACCCGTGAATAGAGGGTTCAAAATTACCACTATGTTTGGAATCCGTTTATTTCGCTGAAACTGAAATTTTTTTGTTAAAAATACTATAAATAAATGTAAAAGTTAACTAAAATAGTATAGTGAGACCTATGAATAGTAAAAAAAAATGCAATAGAGCCAATAAATAGTAACAAAAATAAGTTAAATAGTGAAATAAGTTGACTTTTTAATTTGAAATCAAACGCACACTTAAAGCATAGCTAAAATACACTTCTATTTTTTAGAATTGCCAACAGAGTCTCCTGGAACTAAATGTTACTATTGGAAATACATTATCTAAACTTTCCCTTGAAGATTAACTAGTAGGATTGCCGTTCTTCCCAAAACAAGCCCTAGCTAGCCTCAAAATATCATACTCCTCTTTTTCTTCCAAATCTGAACTCTCCTTTGGTAAGTGCATAGAGTAACCATAATAAGCAATGCAAGCAAAAAAGGGCCCAACCCAGCAACCCAATGGCCATCCCATAGTCTGTCTCCTTGCAACAATGCTGGGCCCAAGCACTTTGCAGGGTTCAGACCGACACCTCTATAGCCAGCCCTCCCAGTAACTGTTGCTAGTGCCAAAGATGCTGCCCCCACAGCACATACCATTGCCATGCCAAGTTCCTTGCACCTTTTCTTGTCAAATGCCAGTGTCACACCAAGAAAGAGAAACACGTGCAGACGAATTCTAATATCAATGCAATTTCAGGGCTTAGTGGATGTGTTGTTGCTCCATTGCCATTAATTGTGCAGCCACCTAAGGAATGGTTTTGTACTGTTTGACGGTCCATCACATTTTGAAGTATGAAAAAACCAATAACTGAACCTGCACATTGAGCCAAGACGTAGATGGCAGCACGAGCAAGAGTTATAAGACCCCTGAGTGCAGCTATGAATGTTAAGACTGGACTCATGTGGCCACCAGATAATGGAACCGTCATCATGAGAAACAAGAAGAGTATAAGGAAGATAGCAAGTGGAACAAGAAGCTTTGGTTCAACCACATTTGAGTCCAAGATTGAGGTGATGATAGTGGTGAGGGTGAGCACATAAAAGGCAGTTGCTAGTAACTCTGTGATAGCTGCCTTCCACATCTGAAATTAAGAACCAAGAGGGGAAACATCAAGCTCCATTCTTTTTGGGAAAAACAAATAAATCACACATAATTGAGGTTAAGCACTCGAACTAATATTCTAGCAGGTTGGAATGTTCTTGGGGTGAAAACTGAAAAAGTGGAAGTTGAAATCGTGTTTGTGTGTATACATATATATCATGTAAGTAAATAAGTAAAACAATTTGGATAGAAGAAGAAATTTTATGGGATATCAAATTTTGATCAATGGTTTTTGGATGAATAGTAAAATTTACTCCAGTTGCATGGTATATACAAAATGAGGGATGTATAATGTTGTCAATTCCATTCCCTTATAGTCTGAACAATTATAAAATATTTCCGTTTCAATCACTAGATTGGTATATTTTAACCACTCTTCCAACTCAACTTAAATTCCAATCAATATTGGTAAAGGTTTGATTCACTCACCAACTTTTTTTTTCTTTTTAAGTTTTTAACTCTCTTTCTTTCTTGTCTTTTTTTTTCTCTTCTTCCTCGATGACTTGGATCCTTATTTTTGTATTGAAGATGAGTTATGTCTTACCCTTTTACATGATATAAAAATAGAAGTAATTTGGTATACAAAAATAAATTAGTATTGAAATATTCTATTTCATCAATAATTTAATCAGAACCGTCAGTAGAATAAAATTGACAACTTTATATAATATGAATAATTCTCAAAATACACTCAATTTCACTACTTGTTGACTTGTGTAACTGTGAGTGGTAAACACTTTCTACTCATATGGATCCGCTGCTTTCTGTTAATCACTCACAATCACAAAAGTAAAAAATTTGTAAAATTGAGCGTGTGAATGAGTGTGGTTGTAGTATTGTTGAACATATCCTCTCAAGTAGATAAATCATGTATTCTTTATTTGTTGCCCATATTAAATTGGAAAAGTATTTGGAACAAATTGGATTGAAGAAAATTACTATATAACACACTAAGCATGAGAATAAACAAAGTTTACCTCTGGAGAGTAAAATTCATGGGCACCTATGAAAGCAAGAAATTTTTTTTTGGAAGGAGTTACTATTTGCCTCATATTTCTCAAGTGATATTGGCAATTGCTCACCATCTACTCTGAGGACAACTCTATCCATGATTAGTTCTAAGCGAAAGGGACAAGAGCTTTTCCAATTTAATGAATCTCTCATCAGAACTCCTATATATAAAGAGAAGAATGGAAAAAATACTGCCAATTTAATTATACCATACTTAGCTACTTCTCAATGTCACAAGTGAAAATGCCAGATGTTTAGCCATTTTTACCTTGGGAGTAACCTTGAAGTTTGTAGCATTTCGCAGAAGACAGTGGGAGCATAAGTTGTGTTACACGCTCTGTCCAACTGATTTTTTTAAGGACATTGGGGCTTGCAAGTCTAAATTAACAAATCAAATGCAACAATAGGGTTTAGATTTAGTTGCAAGAATATTCATTCTAAAGTCACCAAGGATGCTTGCCTTTGATCAGTTCATATTTTGATTAAATTAATGAAACCAGTTACTGATAAGCACCTGGCAAAGTGCGACCAAGCTTTGCATTGTTACACCTTTATATATCCGCAATATCATTACAATAATATTATGCTTTCCAAGTAATTTCCATTGGAGATCATCAAACTCATTTTAAATTTTGCTAATTTCACTCATTCTCTTGAAATAACTAATTGAGGGTGATTTTATGAGATGTGTGTGGAGAATAGAGACTAATCTATTGTGTTACTTATGTTTGGGGGGGTATTTTTGGTGTTTTAGTATATTTTAAATGCCCCAAGGCCTTATATGTTAATGATCCATGTAACTCATCTTGTAGACTTGTAGTTGTCATAATAAAACTATAGATTTGTAACAATCTCGAGAATCCGGAACCCTAGTTTTGGGTAAACCATATAAATCTTAGTGTGTATACATGTGTGCTCGCAAGTGTTGATCTTTTCTGCTCTTTCTTAACAAAACTGATTTTTCAAAAAACATAAACACATTTTGAGATCAGGCTATTACTTATTACATCATGGCAAAAGAGTTGCATGAACTTTTTCTTGAAGTCCATGCTACACGGACATAATTTAATTCAACACACCTAGAACGAAGGCCTCAAAGAAGTGTCAAGAGCCTAACATTTGCAATTAAATTAAAACCCCATGATAATGAAGCCTCAAACACCAAGAATACCTGCCTGCCTTTCACAAAACTCTTAGGAAATACCAATTCTCTCAAGTTGAAAGTCCATTTCTTCACTTCTTGTGAGCATGGTTTGATGCAAATATAGCTTTCAAAATATTCAAGAAGTCATGCTTGAACCCATCAGCATGGAAATGCTGCTGTGGGATGAGCTTTGTGTATAGATAGAATGCCACACATGCAATAGCAGGCCCAGCCCAAAAAATCCAGTGCCCATTCCAAAGGTGGCCCCCTCGAACAAGTGCTGGGCCCAAACACCTAGCTGGGTTCATACCTACCCCAGCATAACCCTTTGTTGCTGTCAAGGTTGTTGAAATAAACACAAGAAGGCCCACTACTATTCCAATTATAGAAATGACCACAACTCGGCCCAAAGCTCTAGCTTGGCGATGATCAAAAGCAATCCATATTGCAGCAAAAAGAAGCACAAAAGTACATATTATCTCTAGCCATAGGGCCTGGCTTGCCCCAAGTCCAATCATAATGGGCCCATTTGGGCCTGGTACAATGACATTGAGCGTGCAACCTCCTAGTGAAAAAGTATCTTCAATGGTGCTGCTTACCACAGCTTTAAGTGCTAGTGCACCTAGCACAGCACCAGCACATTGTGCCAATATGTATATGACAGCCCTTGAAAGGGAAATTAGGCCGACAAGCATGGCGGCTAACGTGACGGCGGGGTTCATATGGCTGCCGGAAATTGGATTGATGGCGATGAGGATAATTGTTGTAGTGACAGCAATAAGGAATGACATTATGAGTTTTGGTGTTTTGGTTTCAGTCTCGTAGGTGGAGATGACTATGGTGTCAAGTGCAAAAACAAAGACTGCTGTGCCAACAAGCTCTGCCAAAGATGCTCTCCATACCTGGAAATCAACATTAATTTGTTAATAAGAATGAGTGAATAAACTAAGGTTTTCACTTGCCACAATACAAGTTAGGGAATGCGATAGTGTGGTAGCTTCCACCTCAAGGGCAGTTGAGCTAGACCAGCCCAAGTCACCTGCCCTATTCTATGTCTTGGTAGGTTGGGTTCATCAGAGCCAGGGCTAATTGTAAATCTAGGACTAGGAATAAGTTGAGATTTTCATACATAATGCCTTAGTTTATAACTAATATTCCAAGTGTGCACTATTCTTTCACAATAAATAAATATTGGAATACAATATTTTTCACAACAATTAATATGGCTTATGGAATTGATGCATAATACAATTAGTGGGGGATATTGGTGAAAGTGATGGTAATCCAATCACAAAAGATCATGTTAACCATTTTGAAAAATATTGTGTTCCTAGTATTATTCTTTTTTTTTTTTAACAAAATACTTTACTTCCCGTAATTTGATGGAAAAATTATACATAAATCCATTTATTTTCAAAATTTACTTAAATTTCCTATATGTTTCATACTTTATATTCACTTCAGTCCAATTAGTTATTAAGATAAATGAAAGACTTATAATGATATTTTTAAATAATGTAAAATGCTTAAAATATCTTTAATTTTTCTATTATAAGATTCTTATAATTATTTTTTACCTCCCATAATTTATAATTAACTTCTTGTATCCAAAGCTCTCAACCCAAAGATAGAAGGCACAAGGATAGTGGGGTTGAATTATACTTTACCTCCCATAAGTTGATGGAAAAATTATACATTCATCCATTTATTTTCAAATTTTACTTAAATTTCCCATATGTTTCATACTTTACATTCACTTCAGTCCAAGTAGTTATTAATATGGATGAAAGACTAATAATGATATTGTTAAATAATGTAAAATGCTTAAAATATCTTCAATTTTTTATTGTAAGATTCTTATAATTATCTTCTTGGATCCAAAGCTCTCAAACTTGTGCCTTCTATCCTTCACACACTCAAACTATAGTTTTAATTTCTGTTCCTTCAAAATAAAGTGTAATCCTATCTTTCCGTAATCAATGATAAAGGTAGAATAGTCAACCCAGAGCAACAGGAAAAAAATTATGGTAACCTTCAAAGAGAAGAACTCCTCCAAGCCCAACATCTCACTCAATTTAGTAGTAGTGCACTTCTCTTCCTCAGCTTTCCATTTCTGTGACCTGCAAAAAGATTATTAGGAATAAGTTGGACAGTAGATCACTCTGAATAATTCATTTACCCTGAGTGTAGTGTTACTTGCATTGGTGTGGAGGTGCAAGGTTGGACTTTGTTTCCAGCATAGACACTTTCTTCATCCTCCACTACAGGTACATTCTCAGCCATCTCGGCCTGCCAAATACTATATCTTTCTTGGTTACACTCTGTATTCTATTTCTATATATATATATGTATAGTCAGCTTTGAGATGTAGGACTTGGTGGGTTACATATGATTCTTGACTTTATTTTCAACTGTTTTCCTTGAACTACATTATCGGCTACTGCTATTATTTAATTTTTGACAACCAAATGTCACTTTTTTCTAATTCAATGTTGAATGAAAATTGTCAAACATATTTATACTAATTTTATAAATCTAATAATCTTTATATAGTTGTCTTCTAGTTATATAATATGCCAATCAAGGAAATTTGATATCTTTTGTAATCGACATATCAAATCTATCCTGCATACATGTAAGTTCACTACTGTAGTCTCACATGTAATGTTAGTAACTTATTGACTTGCACTGCACGTACACAATTTTTTTTGGCATATAAACAGATATGACTGATAGGCCTGATTGCTTCATAGACTAGAGGTCTAGCTTTCCTGAAAACCTGAGGCAACTAAATTATTGGATATTTAAACCTCAAAAGTTTCTTCCAATTTTTCTTCTTCACCAAGTGTATTGATAAAAAGAAACACGAAAACTACTGTCAAGTTGACAACAAAATGCAGTTGATAGCACAACAATAATATAATAAAATTCTTAAGTATATTTTGTTTTATACTTTCAAATTCAACATATCAATTTGTAAGACATATATAATAAAATTTGTAGTAATTATATCATCACTCCAAAATATTTTAAGACTCATTTTACAACTATTGAAATGGTATGTTTGTAATTTGTATACAATAAAAGTAGTGTCAATTCATGTGAAATTAATATTGCAACAATAACAATTTAACATATTAGCAAGCAGTAAAAAATGATGGAAAATTTTTTGTATTTCTTTTTATTTTTGTTTAGTCTATGTTAGTAGGTGAAATATGTCTTAAACACCATACTACAGGAGTTACAATTTGCAGATAAAATTAAAGTACATCTTAATCGAATGCTTTTATAAAGTGTGAAATTTGATGGGGTTGTTGCTCCCGTGCACGGGTTCCACTAGGGCCTAGTGGGCATATTACCATAGTTTTAGCTGAAGTACTTTATTGGCCTGAAAAGTTGGAAGACTATAGTAAATAGGGAGATTGATCCATCATTGTCAAGTCAACCAATTGAAAATATGTGATACATAGATAGGAATAGGAGTATACCCATGAAAGGTTGTTAGCCCATGACTTCACTTCCCCATGATGCTTTGCAGAGTAAACTATTGGGCCACAGGAGGGAGAGTAGCATTTTAATGAAACACACAATGTCTTAAAATGGGCTATTATTTTCGAGGCCCAAGTTACAGTCAAACTTCTACTCCTTTGTCAGATTTTATTAACAGCCAAATGGAGAGGGATCAGAGGGTGATAATTTATTTGTCAAAGCACTGCCGAGCTATGCTGTCAAACTGTTTGAGGAAATGCTTGAAGGAAGGTTGACCTCTAAACCGATTTGAAAGAAAAAAAAAAAATTAACTCACTTCATGGCAATTGATAAAACTATCTACATATATTTTTAGTCACATGATCAATTTAATGAGTTATGCTACTTATTTAAATAATACACATGGATAGTTTTATAAGTAATCACGTAATGAGTTGGAGAAGATTATTCCAATTCGGTTTGAAGGAAAACTATGTTCCATGCCAAGTGATTGGTGTTTCTTCGAACCAACATGCCAATTGGACACAATGACATTTCCTACTCAGCAGAAGTGATTGGCTAGGAGCAGGTTTTGCTCATCCCAAACCATTTGGCCTATCCTTCCCCACCCCCCCAAAAAACACACACACATTCATATATATTGTACATATCATGTTACCATCCTCTTATCACTTTTTTATTTTATTTTTTTTCCCTCTTTGCACTTTCACGACTACTCCTCCCCTTTTTCTTTCATCTCTACTTTTTTAACGTCAAATTCATGTTATTAGCGAATAGAAAACACTACCAGCCCATCCTAAATCTGATCTATCTTGCTCTCACTCCACGCAAGTTTCTTCGCCCAAAGATGGGACGAGGCATCCCTGATCTGACCTTGCCCCAATCTATTGTCATCCTTTGTGTGCCTTTCTTTTAAAAAGGTATTTAATGCATCGAAGATATGTATAATCTTTCTCATAGTATGTAGATCCTATATAACTGTACATACTATAAAGAGAAAACGTGTACATATAATGTGTACATATTCGATTCGATGCATGAGATAACTAATATTGCCGTCTTTTTAAGTTTGTGCTGTGTTACAGCAATGTACAAACTCCACCAAGACATGACCGTAATAATTTCTATAGTAACCAATGCCTAAAGGTTTAGAAAGGTTAACAAGGAGAGAACATAAGTGGAGGATCCACCAAACGTTTTCTCTAGTGGGTTGAACCATAGTCTAACCTCAACCCACCAATAATAATTCTGAGCCAAACCCATGTCCCGTTGTCATCACCAAGGATTTGAACTTCGGACCTACCCCACACCAAAACCCTAACCATGGGCCATCATCCTAGGTTGTAAACAGCTAATCCATTTATATAAGTTATAGATTAATACCTTGATGCCTTGATGATGATCATAGATTATATTTTGTCATGAGCTTGGAATTTTTATTACATTCAGCAGCCTAAGGTGTGGAACAGGAGACATGGAAACATAGAAATAAGGTATAAATAAATTATTCAAAATAGTCTGAAAGCAACTCTTTTTTTTTTTTTTTTTTTTTGGCTGAGAAAACCAAAAAAAATTAGAACAATTTGTTAGCCAAAGAATTACATGTGAAGGTATCATAATACTTGAATTTGGGTTGGGTTCATGACTGCCTCTTTTGTGTAAATGACAGTCCAACAACATTGTGTAATACCATCACTTACATGGATACTTATTTGCTTGCCTTTTGTATAATTGCATGCCATAAAGTTTTTGAAACAACAGACAGTACGAGGAGATGGATGATAAGTTTAAAACAAAGATACCTTGGAATGCCAGGTATATAGATAATGGTAGCTGCAATATTGTGTTTTCTTTTGACCTTAATATATATTATATTATCTTTCTTTTGCCACATATTTTGAGAACAAAGTGTGAACCGTCCTTTTACATCTACTATTAAATGGAGTTGCATAAAATAAAAGCAGCCTTCCAAATTTGTTCTGTTGCTTAGCATTGCATAAGTGGTCATAGAATCTCCTAAACTTGGTCTCCATGAACCTACCATCTGATTTTGTCTATTCATATAGATTTTGTCTTTTCATATATATTCAGTTGATATTTCCAATGATTCTTCTTTGATCCAAGCGTAAAGATGGATAAGACAAAATTTTGATTTATCCAGAATACAGAATAATTCTTCTTCTTCATAAAGTTAAATCATGGCCTTGCTTGTCACATTCTACCATAACAAACTCTAATCTATACCAGATTTTCTTCAGAGGAAGATGGCACTAATTCCTTCACTCAGATGGTCTTTTGCACTACTGTTAATAGTATTAGTTTCTATATGCAGTTTATCAGGCATAATACTTATTCTTTGATACTTCTTTGATTTAAATTTTTGGGAGAGACTAGGGAGAATTTTTATTCTTTTTTTTTTTTTTTTTTTTTTTGTGCTTAATCAGATGATGTTTTCTCTGCTTTGCAGATTGGTATGATCCCTTGGATCCAAATGGAAACATTTTAAAAATAGTATAACAATTATCAATGAAATCTCTCTCTCTCTCTCTCTCTCTCTCTCTCTCTCTCTCTCTCTCTCTATTTATGTGTGTGTATAAAAGATAAAAACAAAAACAAAAACAAAACAAAAAATCTATTTTTTTAAAATCTAAAAAATAATTGAATTTTGTATATTTGTCCTTATATAAATAATATATCTAATTACAATGATCAATAATATTTTAATAATTTTTTTAATAATTCCTATTTATTTATGAAGAGGGGATCATCCTAAAAGAATTAATTCAAAATTTAAGATTAAAAAATAAATTCTACTTGTACACCTAAAAGAAATTTAATTTTTATTTCTTATTTTAATATTTAAATCATTTGTTTTAGTATTGATTTTATTCAGATGGTTATAAGTTATATCACACATTCTAACTTAATAATAAATAAAAATATAATACCCTAACTTAATGTAACATTTTAACATACTAATAATAAATATAACACCCTAACTTAAAGTAATGTTTGTAATTGTATTGTGCTTTAGCCTTTAAGAACACATATATTATTATTTTTTCTCATAAAAAAAACATAGATATTAATATTACACATGAAAAAATAATGAATTCAATAATTGAAACAGTTGAAAACAAAATTAAGCCAAAATCCCAATTCATTAATGAAAAAATATCCAAAGTTCTGAACTTTAAAAAAAATGAAAACAGAGTTAAGTAAAGATAGACTTATATAGGAATTTAGACTAATGGATATAAGAACATTTTTTGATCCTTCTTTTTCTCTCATATCCAATTTCATGTTTAACAGCAAATTTTGTTTTTAATTAAAGAAGATAGATTACATGGAACAAAGCACCAAACAAAAACCATAACAAATTAAATCCACGTACAATAAAATATTGATGTCAACAACAAATAATCATGTGATAAGAAAATAAAAAAATACAAATATATTGCTTGCTATATTGACGTTTAAAAAAATATACTAAAATGTGCTATCAAACATAGAATTTTAGCCTATCTATAAAACTTGTTGATAAAAATCATATAATATATAATAAAAAGGCAACAAAATATACAAAATCTATTTAATTTGATGAAAGAAAAAGAAAAATAATTGCAAGGTTGTAGGTAGGGTAGAGAGGAGAAGGAGGAATATAATAAATAATTGTAAGATACGTAGTAGAAAGAATAATACACCAAAAAACTGCGTGTATATATAGAGAGAGAGAATTTTACGTTGTGAAGAAAATGATATGAACAAAAAGAAGGAATCTATGTGAAACTCATATACTTTTTTTTTAACTTTATTATTAGGAAAAAGATGACATAAGATGCAAATTTATCCACACAAAAAAAGAAGAAACGTAGTAAAAAAAAATTAAAAATGTATTTTTGTTTCACATATTTTTTTTTTTTTTAAATTCTGTCTTTTTTCTTTCACGTATTTTTTATCTCTTTTTTTTATTTAAATTCTATCCTTTTTTATATATAGGTAATTCTATCCTTTTTTATATATAGGTAATTCTCTCCTATTGATTTTAGGCTTTGTTGATAACATTTTAGATAGACACAAATGTAGTTGTAGTTGTAAATCAAATACTACTTTCTTTTGTTACTTGATTATTAAGAAAAAATGACATAAAATGCATATTTATCAACAACAAAAAAAGAATTTAAAAAAATTAATAAAAATGAACGTATGTTGATACGCAATAGTATTCAATTCCATCTTCTTCTTCTTTTTTTAAATTCTATCTTATTTGCTTTATTTTATGTATTTTTTATTTATTGAAATTCTGTCCTTTTTTTTTGGTAATTCTATCCTATTCATTTTAGATTGTGCTGATAATATTTTAGATAGACCAACCAACTAAATTTAATCTCTTTTTGAAATTTTAGAAAATACTTATTGTAGGTTACACGTTTTGTTAAAACACTTATTGTTATTTTATCCAAAGAAATTAATAAGAACAAATATATTGTAAAAAATAAGGATTAGATGGATTAGATGAAGAATTTGGATTGTAATCAAATTAAGATTTTTATCAACTTAAACATTATAGGAGAAGAAAAATTGTATATATTTTTTCTTAAAATCTAAAAATTTTAAAAACAAAATCTGCAATTTAGCGAAGTTGATCACTTGGCGCAACCACGACTTCTAAGCCCAATTTTTATTATATAGTATATGATATAAAAAGCGTGAATGCGCTAAAACTACTGTAAAAAGCTACAGTGATTTGGTTTGTTCAACATTTTGAAATATTTTGCTGCTTTTTTTTTTTTCCCTTTGAGTAATTCCTTTTTTTATTTTATATAGAGCTGCTAGTTAACACAATAAACTATCATAATATTTTCACAATTGTTAAAATATTACTTCCTTATAGATCAAAATAAAATATCATACTGGAACTAATCACGACTAAAAATAAAGGTATTGTGAAAAAAGAAGTGTTACATCCACAACATTTTTCACAACACTTTCATAACAAATCATAAGTAGTAAATTATTATTGGTTCTAATTTAAACGTACTAATGAAATTACTTTTTTATCCACTAATAACAACTCATAAGAACCAACTATTTATAATTTGTAATGAAAATGTTGTAGACATAATATTTTTCTTGTGAAAATATTAAGACATCTTCTTGTCGTTATAATATATTCACAACTATTGAAGTATCAATTTTTTAAGACATCTTCATGAAAATATCAATTTATTACAACTGAAACAAAATATAACAAAATTATAAGATATTTTTTTAAAATGCTGTACCATTCTGTTGAGCCAAAATGCACTGTTTCATATACAGTTTTCTTAGGTTGAGTTTTTTTTATTTTTTATTGTATTTTTATCTTTATGCATCATTTTAAGTAAAAACACATATTTTACACACAAAAAATAAAAAACTTAGGATAAAAACACTTTTCATCCTTTATGTTTAGGATAGTTCACAGTTCCTCCTTAAATTTAAAAATCAAGCAATTTTTCTCTTAATATTTTTGAAAATAGCAAATATGTCATATTGTTATTCTTTTAGTTAAACCTTAACGAAAGTTTATGATTTTTAAAATATTATATTATATAACGTCTAAAATACCCCCGCTAAATTTTAACATCCCAAAAATTTTATTCACGTACTTTGAGTTTAAAATGGTGGTATAAGGTGTTTTATTTATTACATAGATCATTGATTTTTTAGATTTAAATATTTGTAACTCATATTTTAACTAATGGAAAATTCGATAACACATGAACGACAAAATTTTCATTGTGTATGGTTGAAGGTATTTGATGAAGAGTTTCAATTGTAGCATATAACAATATTCATTACGAAAATTTAAATATTGTAACATGTCTTAGCAAAATTAGCTGCTTATTGTTGGAAAATGATAATATTTGTAAACATTCTTAGAAGTTTTTAGTGAGTGGATATTATATTTAGCAAATAAGTACAAAGAAACTATTATAGTAAAATAGATATTCATATGTTAAATAACTACCGTAACTTTGTGTGTGATAAAAATTCTTATACGAATGAGATTAACTTTGTATAACATACATTTTTTATGTACATAGTTTCATACTTCTTCAAATAGAAATTTTATCTTAATTTTCTCACTCAAGAGGTAGCACGTACAGGCTGCACGTGCCACCCTAACTAGTATATATAAAAAGCGTCAATGCGCAAACAATAATTCGCTACTGTGCATTTGGTTTGTTCAACCTACACTGTTCATTAGCCTTCTTTTTTCTTTTCTTTTTTTCACAGTAAGCCGATTTAGTTTGTGCTATTTTTGTCTTTTCTTTTAAATATTTATATGTGCATATACAGTTACACTGACTTAATAACAATATTTTCACAATAATTGACAATTTGCATTGTTCATCAGCCTTTTTTTTTTTTTTTTCACAGTACGCCAGTTTTGTTTGTTTTCTTTTGCATGTCTTTTCTTTTAAATATTTATATGTACATACATAATTACACTGACACAACAAATTCTTACAATATTTTCACAATTATTGATGTGTCAATTTTTTAAAGGTCAAGATAAAATAATAAAATAAGAGACTGAGACCAATCACAACTGAAAATAAATGTATTATGAATCTATATATAAAAAGCGTCAATGCGCAAATTGGTTTGTTCAGCCCACACTGTTCATTAGCCCTTTTTTTTTTTCCACAGTAAGTCGGTTTAGTTTGTGCTATTTTTGTCTTTTTTTTTTAATATTTATATGTGCATATACAGTTACACTAACTTAATAAATTCTCACAATGTTTTCACAATTATTGACAATTTGCACTGTTCACAGCCTTCTTTTTTTTTTTTTTTCACAATACGCCGGTTTTGCTTGTTCTCTTTTGCCTTTTCTTTTAAATATTTATATGTGTATACACAGTTACACTAACACAACAAATTTTTACAATATTTTACAATTATTGAAATGTCAATTTTTTAAAAGCCAAGATAAAATAATAAAATAAGAGACTGAGACCAATTGCAACTAAAAATAAATGTATTATGAAAATATTATATCATCTTTTTCTTGTCACAATATTTTCACAATCACTAATATCTCAATTCCTTATAGATCAAAATAAAATAAAACAAAAAGAAATGCTATGTCTACAACATTTTCACAATAATTTCACAACAAATTTTATGTGGCAAAGTATTTTTGATGAATAAAAAAGTGATATTAGTAGTGAGCTCAGTTTAAGACCAATAATAACTTGTCATTTAGAATTCGTTCTAAAAATGTTATTGATGTAGCATTTCTCTCAAGTAAAAAAAAAAAAAATATATATATATATATATATATATTCTATCCTAAAAATGAAAGTATTCTTAGACTTCTTTTCTAGTATATAGTCAAATTGGGTGAGCAAAAATTCACGGTTTTACGCACAATTTTCTTGTATTGTCTTTTTATTTGTTTTTTTTTAATGCGTAATTTTAAAACCAGTAATAATTTTTCACCTAAATTTATTGTGAAAATGTTGTGGACGTAAAAAAATAAATAATAAAATATCAAACTGGGGCCTACCACAGCTAGAAATAAAAAATATTGCGAAAATGTTGTGACATTTTGTTGTGTTCCTAAACTTCTTTTTTGTGTGACATTTTGTTGTGTTCCTAGGTTTCTTTTTTTGTTTAGTAAAATTTGGTAAGCCAAAATTCATTGTTTTAGGCATAATTTTCTTCAATTGGCTTTTTATTTTTTATTTTTTTAAATGCACAGTTAAAAGTGGTTAGCCTAATTTAAAACCAGTAACAATTTACCACCTAGGATTTATTATGAAAATATTGTAACGTAACATCACTTTAAAATAAAATAATAAAATATCATACTAGGAACCACCATAGCTAGAAATAAAGGTATTATAAAAATATCTTGACATTTTGTTTTGTTTCTAAACTTCTTTTTTGGTTTAGTTAGTTTGTTGAACTAAAATTCATTGTTTTATACATAGTGTTTTTAGGTTGATTTTTTTTTTTAACACATTGTTTCAAGTTTTTTTTTTTTTTTTTAAAACACATTGTTTTACACACATACACACCTGCACAAATTGACAAAGTAGCACTTTCCTCCTTTATGTTTGGTGTAGTTTCATTCCCCCTAAACTAAAGTTTACTAATTTCCTCCTTATAATTCCTAAAATATTTCATTGTGCAATGTCTAAAATACTCTTACTAAATTTAATGTCCCAAAAAAGTTTTTGTGTATTTTGAATTTTATGTGGTAGATTGGTAGTCATGCTTGGAAAGTTAGAATGATGATATATGGTATTTTATTTGTTACCTAGAGAACACTAATTTATTAGGTTTAAATCTTCTAGACTTATAATTTTATCTAATAGAAACTTTGATGACAGATGTTTTTTGTTATTTTGTTCTTTTTTTAATTTCTTTTCCTAGTTAAAAGGGTGTTCATTAAAAATAAGCAACATAAACATCGTAGTTAGATTCATAAAATAAGATGATAAAGAATGAAGTATGAATAACAAAATCTTCATTGTAGATAATTGCAAGTATTTAATTTGATGAAGATTTTCAAAAAAAAAATTGTAGCATATATCATCATTCATTACAAAAATTTAAATATTATGGAAAGATGATGACATAGTATTTAAATTTTATGATGAGTAGTAAATAGATATTCAAATAGATATTACATTTAGTAAATAGGTTCTAAGAAATTGTCATAGTAAATAGATATTCAAATAGAAATTTTAAATTTAAGTACATGACTTCATACTTTTTCAACAACAAAAATCTATATTAATTTTCTCACTAAAGGGCAGTACGTGCCTTGCACATGCAACTCACACTAGTACTTATAAAAAATTACAATAATAATTGAAGGCAGTCAATAAGAATATTAATCATTTACTTATCTCTTTCTCAAAGTTTTATAGATTTGTATTTCAAGCCCAAAAAAAAAAAAAAAAAAAAAACAAATTTTTTCAACAAACTTTATTGTAATCTAAGGCTACAATTCCATTCAATATATTTTTATTGAAAATGAATTATGATAAATCTACCATTAGATTACATTTTCTTCTTATATCATTCATACTTGTAAAATATTGAAGATAGAAAAAAAAAAAAAAAAAAAGTAATAACTATGTCATCAATGAAATGTTTAAATTTCAAATTTTTGTAGTCTAAAATTATGCATAAAAAAATAAGTTTATGGATCGAATCGTAAATAATATCTGATTGACACGAAATTTAACATAAATGTTAAGCATATAAAGAATATTATATTCAATGGTTAGATTTTCAAATGTAATCATGTTAATTTTTTTATGGGAGTTGTAACATTATTCTACAATAAATTTTATAACCAAACTTAGCCGGATTTTTTTTTTTTGTTTTTGGCTGAGAAAGACTCACCAGTTGAGTTAATTGGCATCTTAATGCGGTTAAAAATGATCACTTAAAGATGTCTTCTCTCTCTCTCCAATAAAAAAAATGACTTCTCTTGATTCTAAACTTCACGTTGGATCATATAAAATAATTTGGGTTGGGCTCCACTTTGTACCAAAAGCCCAACCAACCATTATAGTTAATGTCGTTACTCGCCGCCAGTCGCCAAACACTTACAAGGAAGGTTGGTTGAGTCCGAAAGAACAAGTGACAACTACCATTCTATACCCACTTCAGTTTTCTTTTTGTCCCTCAGCAAGCATACCATAACATAATGTTCCTTTCCAAAATTGTATCGCTTAGACCAACCGTCCCATGCCCAAGTCCAAGTCAATCATGCGGCTGCAAGAACATGAGGCTTGTCGAGGTTGTTAGTTGCTACCAAATTTTGTAGATACATACTAGCCACTTGTATTTCTCATTTTTTCTAGCATTCATAGACCAGACTGAAATTCACCTTATTTTCACAATCTTTAAACATAGCACCCGTTCTTGGTTATTGCACTTGATTTTAAGTCTTCCTGTAAAGGTGTAGCCATAATGCAAGCATTGTAAGTTCACTTGGTGAAATGGGTGCTTTTTCCTTGGATTCTCAGAAGAAACCAGAGCTGACCTTGAAGATTCAAGGTCTTTTTGAGGTAATGTAGGAGTCCTCTCTCTCTATATTTTTCTCAATTCAAATGTCTAGCTAAGTCTGGTAGTGTTGAAAATGGGAAAAAAGGGCTGTAATGTAGATCTTAATTTGTCTGCTACATAGACTAGAAAACTGTATATATGCACATTTAGGTGCCAGCTGCTATTTGTTTTTTAAAGCATTTTGAAGTAGATCTTTACCAGTTGTTCTAGATTCTTTGCAAACACAGTGGTCAACATTGGTGCTGTTCTAAACACTCCAGAGTATTATTTGAGGCTTGAAGCTCTGCTTAGCCCCCTGCATGTGGATTTACATTAACAAAACAAGGGGCGTCTTTTTGGACGAGTGATATAGATAGTAGATAGTAGATACCATGTTGTTAGCATTTGAAATGTATGCTTTCACCTTTGCAAGACAATCATATGGTAAACCTCTTTCAAAAATAAAAAGTGATGAATATTATCTCGGATATGCTTAAAATAGGTTGTGCTGGATTGTATTTTTCGTGGAAATGCATAAATGATCAGAGCATTCATTTATTACAAACTTTTTTGTATTAATCAATGCTCTAATCACTATTCAGTGTTTCATTCTTGCGGCATCATAGCTAATTTTTACATTTTTTCTTCAGATATAACTTGAATTTGTGAGCAAAACAAGACACAGAAAAGACAGCCAAAACCATGTGTTCCACAATACACGTACTGAGTCGAGTACAGCTGGACTTGGCTAACTCCCAATCCTTTAATTTAACCGGGTCCAAAGAAGTATGGCACTATCCCTATCCCTCTTTTTTTTTCCTTTTTTTCTTTTTTTATATTGAATTTCTTTGCCGACTAGTCATTAGAAGATAACCTATATTTTGCCTTGACAATGACAGGATGATATAGATGAATGGTGCTTCGCAATTGCTTTTGTGGCTCGATTGTTTATTTATGCTGCAGTTTTAGGTAAGTTACCTCCAACCCGTAACGAATTTCTTCCTAATTGAAAAGAAAATTAAGGTAATGAAATTGCATTCAGAAATTAAAAGCTGATGTTAAATAATTCATGATCTTTCAATATTGCAGCATTGCTCGCGATTGTTGTATTTATGATTATGAGGTATCTTGAAAACTTGGAGGATCGGAGGATCGAAGGAGAAGAGGGAGGAACTGAAACAAATCCATTGTTGTCAGCAAAGACAATGCCAATCACATATGGAACTTGTGGAGACGATTTGGAATCAGGGAATTTTAGTTCTAGTAATAGTTGCAGTAGTGGTAGTAGTAATAATACTAGTACTTCCTCAGAGGACTTGTATGATGGAAAAGTATGTGTAATATGCTATGATGAGCAACGTAATTGTTTCTTTGTGCCTTGTGGTCACTGTGCTACCTGTTATGCCTGTGCTCAAAGGTATGGATTACAGTGGATTATGTTATTGACTTATTGTATGATTCAATATATAAATCTCTTACGGAAAATACATCTTGTTTTGCAGGATTTTTAATGAAGAAAACAAGACGTGCCCAGTATGCCGAAGATCCATTGGCAAAATAAGAAAACTTTTTGCCTCTTAGGACTATTTTTTTTTTTTTTTCCTTTATTTTGCGTGAACAAATATATTTGTAATTTTTGGGAGAGGATTAGTAAAATGTCACTGGGCTAGTTTTTGTTTTTTGTTTTGGGCTGAAGATGTCACTGGGCTAGTTGATAGCAAAGTAGGAAAAAAGTGAGGTAGAGTATATAGGGTTTGCTTACTTCAGAATTCTTTTTCTAATTGGGCCCATTAAGACCAATTTGTTATGTATTGGACTTTCGGCTTCCAGCACCACTGAAATAAAATAAAAATAGATAGAATTTTTTAGGGGCAAGACTCACCTGCATTCCTATACTCTTTTTTCTTTTTTCTTTTTTCCCAAACATGGTGAGAAGCGTTGCCAAGAATTGATCCAAATGAAATAGGACAGAAAAGATAATGGAATGAATCAAACTGTTCGTTTAATTTTTCAGATCTCTCCTTTCTCCAAAAAAAAAAATCAGATCTCTCATTCCACTTCAACTCAAAATGCTGAAGATGGTAATCGAATGCATATAAATGGGTTGGGGATTAGTATATATAAATTCTCAACTCAAACTCTTAATACAGAAAAGTCCTGGTTCACGAAATGATTTAGAGCCCTTAATGGACCATTGTATTGATGAGGTTGATTTTTGGACATCTTCTACTCAAATTTTCATTTAAGAAAAATAATTGTGAAATTAAAAGCCACACATATTTCTTCTCAAAAAAAAAAAGTTACACATCTAAATATGTTAGATTATATATATATATATATATATAGATACGATATATTTAAACCTACATTCGCTTCATGATGATATTTACCCTTAGGCCAAAAAAATTGACTGATTTTTAGTGAAAGTAGGACTCAAATTCATATCCCTTAGTCAACAATAAAAAATTACTTATTGAACTAATTGAAATCTACAAATTTATATTATATATATAAAACCAAAGTCGTTTGCTTTTTAGTTGATCTCATAAAAATTGCCGCATAGATTTTTTAGAACTCACAATTTTACACGTCATTATATATATAAATTAATTGGTATTAAATTCTTATTATTCTAATTTATATTTTTAATTGATTTTAATTTTTTTAAAAGGAAGCTGACTTTTTTTTTTAGAAGGAAAAGGTAATTGACTTGAAATTCTATTTTAAATTTTAACCCTCTATTATAATCTTGTCTGATCATACTTTCTTTAAATATTAGAATAAGTAGTTTCATATACAAATACAATCATAATAAATTTATATTAATAATTACTCTAAATATTAAATTTTCATATTTTAAAAATAATAATAATTAAATTAAATATTTTCTCCTAGTATATTAGAATTCATGCCCGTCTTCTTCTTCTTCTATTTCTTTTTTTCTTGTAACGTTTAAATAAATAAATAAGACTAATTTTAGCATGAATCTTATAAGATAGAATTACGCAATTGTAAGAGATATGATATACACACCAAAAACATTATATAACTTTTCGTAATATAAAACTGCACGATCACTATACTGTAAACTATTAGTAGTGTGGCCCATGGGCCTAGTATGACACTTTTATAATATGTTGAGGCTTGACTTAGCAGTACGGTAAAGCAAAAAGAAAGAAAGAAAAAAAAAGTAGTAAAGTAAAGCGGTTAAGCTGTACCTAATTTTCGCCTCTATGTGGAGTGCGGAGACTTTATGACATCGATGATTGATGAATCTGATGGGGACATGCACTAAACAAAGGGTAGGTAGGAATGATCAAATTCTACATCATTAGGTAAACAAAGAGGATTTACTATTTTCCTTCTCAAAAAAAAAAATTTTTTTTATTTTTTTTCTTTTAAAAAAATATCTAACCGAGAAGTTCATACTTCATAGTACAGGACTTGTTATGGGAATAATTACTCAAAAAAACCTAATAATTTTATCTTAATTTTCAATTTTGTTAATCTTAATCCTAAAAATATAATTTTTAAAATTATTGCAATTTAAAATCTTAAGAAGTCCCTCTTAATAAATAAAATAAAATAATAAAAACTTTACGAAATGTATTCTTAGAACTTATTTAAAGACCAAAATATCCCTCAATATAAATCACATATGATGTTTTGTATTAGAAAATTTAAATAAATAAATAAATAAACTTGAAAAATCTTAACAAATAAACACAATATCATAAGAATATCATCATTTTTTTTTGGAAATTTTTTCTTGGCACCAAAATGTTGTGTGGTATTTTACTAATGTTAGTATCCAATACATTTAAATGCAATTCACTTGAAATTTTATTATGTTTGGTTCATACTAATTCATTGAGAGTACTAATTAAGATAATTTAAAATTTTCAAAATGAATTGAATATTTTAGACTTTAACATATAATTTGGAAACGCCCTTAAACTTTGTGGCAAATGAATTAGGTAATTAATATTTTCCTTTCTTACACTACAAAAGACTGTTTGGTACCAACTTATTTGCAATTTTGCTAATTTATTTTCACTGAAAGTCAATTAAATTATGGTTATACTTAGAAAAGTTTTTAAAAATTATACATAAACATATAAGCTACTGAGGTCATCAACTCCTATTTTGGTGAAACCCTCATGCAACATCTTCTGTGGCAAAGTAGATGAAAAGAAAATGGAGAATATTTTTTTCCAACTCAAGCTTAATATCCTACGGATTTGCATCATGCATGTATGTGAATTTTACTCATAGTCCATGCTAATCTCTCAACAATCTATGTTTATATCATACGGGAGACATTATTTTGATCAAATTCACTGTCTTGGTTAGATTTAGTGGCAAGCTTAGCAACTACTAGATAATAACATCAATGACCAATGCATGTAAACATAATTAGCTAATGTTATAATGAGAAATTATAAAAATTAATATTTTCGGTAGGCAGATTGGAGAATTTGGAGTCATTATTTTTGTTGAAGATGAAGACCTGCAAGTGTTGTAGATGAAAGCCTGCAATAATCACTATGCTACACGCAGTTTTTGTAATAAACAGAAAACTACAAGTCGTTTACTTGAATGTTAATGAGCATGTCATGTACACGTGACTTTAAGTTAGTTGGTTAGTGGAGTTGGTTAATTTTCTGTTAGCATAAGTTAGTTATGCTCTGTTTCTCTTTTCTTTCATGCTTTGTATATAAACCTCTATTAGATCGATAATAATCAGTTATGCTTTTTTCCTCATTTTTGGTTTTGCTCTCAAATCTCAACAATTTTTAATTAACTTAATATTTAAAAATTTTAGTTATTTGTGTACATAAACAATCATAGATAATTTCCAATTTTAAAAGAATTTTAACTTTTATTTTGATAAATAAATGCATGGTAAGGTATTAAAAAAAATTGTTTTGTATCTTTTATTTTGTTAATAAATGGATGTTAGTTTGAATTTTCGTTTTTTTTTTTTTAACAAATAAAAAGCTCATACTTTGGCACCTCTCAATTGAAATTCTAATTTTGTCTCTGATGGGAATGACGAAACCAATAACATCATGACCAGGAAGTCTTCCAGTGACGAGGTTATATGAGACAGACGAAGGAACGCTTGGACGTGCATATCTCCACACCGTTGACGAGGAAAACGCAATGCATTCATTACAGCACAATTAAGTCCAGAACGGTTACAAAGCCAACTGTATGAGCCGTTGGAACACATTAAAGCCACATTACACAAGACCAGACGTTACGAGGAGGAGCATTAAGATCTCCATAACTACTCCAACGACTATAAGCCATGAAGGTATGTATATAAAGCCCTCTCATTACCAAGAACAAGAGATATACAGGCATATACTGAAAGAAAGCTATTATTCTTTATATTATCTATTCTCTGAGATTTTCTTGCACACTAACTTTGGCATTGGAGGCGTGGTGGCAGGCACCACACCGGTGACCCTTTCCTGAGGTTGCAGATTGGCTTCATTCAACCACACTGATTGGTGAGTTCACGCTCCATCAGTTTGGCGCCGTCTGTGGGGAACGACATTTTCGTGTTCAAACTCGAAATAGTGGTTCCTTATTCTTATTCTTTTTAGGATGGAGTCCAATCAAGATTCTACAGCCCTAGCACAGCAAGTTCAGGCTCTTGCAGCCACAGTTGAAGAACTAACTAGGCAAAACCAAGAAATGAGGCTACGGCTTCAGCAGGAGGAAAATCGTTCGAAGGGAAATCAGGAAGACGAGGGGGATAGCAACAGAAGAAGTGACCATCGAAGGCCAAACACTCCCGCCGAGCAAAATTCAGACATTCTTCGGGAGATGNTAAGTTCATATGCTATAAAAGATCGAATTGATTTAATTGGATGATGCACCTATGTGTAAGATTAATTTGAGTGATAATCTTGTAATCGAATTTTATGTTTTTGTGGTTTTTCTTTTTCTAAGTTGTTTTTATTGGTTGTTTACAGTCACTCAAGCTATGAGGGCTTGAATATCTCGTGTATGTTTTTAATGATGGCATGCTAGAACTTTGACATACTCGCCTGATTTAGTGTCGAGACCAAGTAGTATCACGCTCCTGACTGCATCGATCAACAAACTGTAAAATTATATGGCTCTCCTTTATTCTCCATGACTTTAATGTGTTTCTCAATTCAATCACCTACTTTCTTCAATGATAACATCTCAACAATCAAACCTCAACATCAATCCAATGTTTCATGCTCACGCTAGACACCAAGATTTATTACCACTTTATTTTGAGGGAAAAAAAAAAGTCTCTATTGGCTCGCTTATTGCACAATACGTTTTAATTTGCAAATCTAATTGGTCTTTGACAAGCACAGCTTGACCCTTTCGATCCAAGTTATTGGGGAGTATTTTGGACAAGGACAACAGGTGCGGCTCCAAGAATTTTCTCAATTCAATCACCTATTTTCTTCAATGAGAATGTCTCAACATATCAAACCTCACCATCAATCCAATGTTCATGCTCACGCTGGACATCAAACATTTATTACCACTTTATTTTGAGGAAAAAAAAAGTCTCTATTGGCTCGGTTATTGCCCAATACGTTTAATTTACAAATCTAATTGGGTCCTTGACAGGCACAGCTTGACCCTTTCGATCCAAGTTATTGGGGAGTATTACGGACAAGGACAACCAGTGGCGGCTCTAAGAAGTTTTCTCAGGGTGTTCCTTAAGAAACATAAATTATACTATCTAATAATAAGAGAAATTCATATATTGACAACAACAATTAAAAAAAAATGCAAATATATAAAGTTTATAATTGCCTTTTATGAGTTTTTATATTTTGAAATCAGTACATGATAGTCTCATTATCAATACTACAATCTACATATTTTTCAATGTACACAACTAAGCAATCATTCATTCATTGAATATAGAACAAATTATGGAGCAAAATTTAATTTTATTGGCATAAAAAAACTGAGAGTGTTCCCAAATTTTTTTTGAAATTAATGTAGAAAAATATAAAATTTTAAATTATTATTATTATTATTATTATTATTATTATTATATATAATCAAGTCAGGGTGGTCCTGGGACCACCCTGGCCTTAAGGTGGCGCCGCCCCTGCGGACAACAAGGGTAAGTCACATGAATATAGAGAAAGGTTTTGGTATGCGACAATTGCTGCATAATGGGTTATGTGGTAGCAAAAAGAAAGCAACATATGTTCAAGGGTTGTATATAATACACATCATCAAGTAGGCTCTTGGACACATGTTGCTTTCTTTTTACTGCCACATAACCCATTATGCAGTATGCAACAAAATCTTTCCTTATATACTTTTCTCATAATGTATTTTTAAAGTTTGAATAATCCATTAGTTTTTTGTTCCACCATGTTTATCTGTTGTAAAACTGTTTTTGTATGTATTGAGTTAATAATTTAAGATCATCCAGTGAGAAAGTTAAGAGATCTTTTCTTCAATCTATTTTTGATGAAAAAAATCTTTAATGCCCTTTAGATACCAACAATAAAGACGTTTAATTGAAATTGTGGTGGATCTCACTCAAGCCAACCCGATAGATTTGGAGACCCAAAGCGATAGCTATAAATAAGTCTTTTTATTATCAGTTAAAATAATATTTATCTAGTGTCTTTTACATCATAATTCTCTCTATCTCTCTCTCTCTCTCTCCACTGCTAAGAATGGAACTGACTTAAGTATCCGAGTACTCACTATTATCCCAAGCCATCCCATTTCTACCATGTAGGACTCAATTAGACTAATTTATAATTTGATAAGTGAAGAATAAATTATTTAAACCTTAAATATCTCAATTATAATTATCAAGACGTGTCAATTGTAGGATTACAAAGATTTTAATGTAAGAAAACATAATTGAGAGTGATCAAACAAGAAAGTTTTCTCAGGATCAAGACCATGAAGGATTATGCTCAATCTATTCTTTCTTACAAACAAAAAATAAATAAATTGTTGTTGTTATTGTTAAAAAAATTTATAATTCTTTTAAGCATGCATGCGGAACTTTAAATTTCGATAAATTAAGACAAAATGACACCTTTTTTTTATTTTTGGCAAAATGACATAAGCATAAAATGTTATCCTTTTTATTAAGATAAATTAAGATGAAACAATTTTATTTTAGCAAAATGAAATTTCAGTAAAAGAAATTAAAATATTGGAGATTTTTCAGCTGAACTATAGCAATTCCAACTTTAAATTAAAGAGAAATGATATGTCTACAACATTTTTACAACAAATCCTAAGTGGCAGGTTGTTACTGGTTGTTATTGTTAGAGCAAAAAAGTAATCTTAGTGTTAGTTTCAAATTTAAACCAATAACAACTAACCACCTGTGATTTGTTGTAAAAATATTATGAATGTAGCATCTCTTTTAATTAAAACAACACAACCTCAAGACAAACGACTGTTACAGCCTGTTTGATTTTTTTTTTTTTTTTTTTTGAGATGAGCCTAATTTATAATTTGATAATTGAAGAATAAATTATTTAAACTTAAATATCTCAATTAGAATTATCAAGACGTGTCAATTGTAGGATTACAAAGATTTTAATGTAAGAAAACATAATTGAGAGTGATCAAACAATAAAGTTTTCTAAGGATCAAGACCATGAAGGATTATGCTCAATCTATTCTTTCTTACAAACAAAAATAATAAATTGTTGTTGTTATTGTTAAAAAAATTTATAACTCTTTTAAGCATGCATGCGGAACTTTAAATTTCGATAAATTAAGACAAAATGACACTTTTTTTTTTGGCAAAATGACATAAGCATAAAATGTTATCCTTTTTATTAAGATAAATTAAGATGAAACAATTTTATTTTAGCAAATGACATTTCAGTAAAAGAAATTAAAATATTGGAGATTTTTCAGCTGAACTATAGCAATTCCAACTTTAATTAAAACAACACAACTGGAAGACAAACGACTATTACAGCCTGTTTGACCTTTTTTTTTTTTTTTTTTTGGAGAATGAGCCTGCTTGATTTAAAAAAGAAAAAAGAAAAAGAAATAGAAACAAACAATTTTTGTATTGAAATTTTGTTCTTTAGAATATTGTAATAGATAAAATGCACATGTTATTTCAATCCACCTCGATTGGAGTAAATCTGTGCACATATTCGACTTTAGGAATGTACAAAAGCACTGAAGCACAAAACTATTTTTGTTGCGATCCGCATCATGGGTAATACTGCAGAAAAGAAAAGCATAAAGTAATAAACAAACAGACCGACTCTCTGTTGCTCAGAAAAGCCATCAGCCACTCGTTTTCAACATCTCACTGTTTGCAAGGAATCTCCACCACACGTTAAAGTCCACAGCATCAATGCCGGGACTCACCAGATATTCAAGAGCGTGAAATGCAAATTCATGCAATCTTCATCCTCAACTCTTTCTTTTTTAAGGCGTTTAGGAATGCGGCATGATTGTTTCTCAAAAAAATAAATAAATAAAAATGGGGCATAATTAAATTACAGGTTAAAATTCAATCATTTTATAAAATTTAGAATGAAATATTGTTTTCATTTCTGAACTTTACTGAGTTTGGTTTTTGTCTCTAACTTTAAAATATATGTTTTTTTGTCCTTAAATTTTTGTAAACATTTTTTTTTTTTGTCCTTTCATCCGTGTACACGTTAATTTATATCACGCATGGCCTAACAAAATGCTAATGTGTTAATTATTTTTAGCATTATTCCATCTGACTTGGACCAGAAATTTTATTTTTAAAAAAGTTGGACGCGTGGTATGCAATTATTGGTCACACATTGACATAACATTAGACAAAGACCAAAGTAACGTACACTTCAAAATATAGATTATTTTGACACAATATCAAAGAGTTAAGAAATTAAATTGACACATTTGACTCATTATGGACTACCTTAACACACAAGACTGGCATTAGGTGCATATTTAAACCAAAAAATTATAACCCAATGATTTGGAATCTTATAACTGTGTTAAAAAGGCTATTATAAAATTCCAATACTCTTTCCTTTTCCCTTGATCTCTCATTATTAGAAAACATATTTAAACCAAAAAATTATAACCCAATGATTTGGAATCTTATAACTGTGTTAAAAAGGCTATTATAAAATTCCAATACTCTTTCCTTTTCCCTTGATCTCTCATTATTAGAAAACATATTTAAACCAAAAAATTATAACCCAATGATTTGGAATCTTATAACTGTGTTAAAAAGACTATTATAAAATTCCAATACTCTTTCCTTTTCCCTTGATCTCTCATTATTAGAATACATATTTAAACCAAAAAATTATAACCCAATGATTTGGAAACTTATAACCGTGTTAAAAAGACTATTATAAAATTTCAATACTCTTTCCTTTTCCCTTGATCTCTCATTATTAGAATACATATCATAACGCCAATAAGAAAACATTATTAAAGCGTAAAGAATTAGCATCTGCAACCATTAATAACCCATATGGTAGTATAAAACTTTTTTTTTTCTTTATACCAATGGTTATTTTAATATTTTTAATTTTCTAGCTACTAAAGTCGATGACATTTTGGACATCTATAATCTAGCTATATAAAATTGAAGCAGCTTGGATTTTAGTTATCTCATAATATGTGCCACATAAGTATTTAAAGTTTCAAAAATTTACACGTTATTAATTTAATATTTTTTTAATTAAAGTTATATTCTATTCCATATTTAAACCCTCTATGATAATCTTGGCATATTATTTTTTTTCAAATGGTAGAATATATAATTTATTATACAAACATAATCATAATAAGTGCTTAATGCTAAAATATATAGTAACATACATAGGGGTGGAGGGAGGGGGCCATGATTCCCCTTAACTTTTTAAAAATCCTCTCTCTCTTGTATTTTTGGTATTAAAAAAAAAAAAAAACAATTTTGGACATAAATTTGAATAATGGCCCCCTAGATTTTTACTAAAAACATATAATGAATTTATATAGTTGACTAATACTTTTTTTTTTATACAAGATAGAATTTCTACTCTAACATAATCTAAGTGTATATGTATGTGAAACTCCCTCCTGGAGACTTGAACCCCGGCCCTTGCTCCCCACACCCCATAAGCACTTATACTTGTGAAGTAACCACTGCACCAAGAGTGTGCGGTGGTATTTTTTTTTTTTTTGTTCCCTCTAATTACTCTTATGTCATAAATAACTCATTAAATTAAAATATATTTAATTTATACCTACGTGATTTAATTATGCTTTTATTAAATTGACTTGTATATGATTTTAAACATGTCAAGACTTGCTTTTTTATTTTTTGCAAAGATGTAAAGACTTATTACTTGAGTTAAATATTTTTGTTTAAGTAAGAAAATATCATAGAGTAATGCTACAAATTGCTAATATGGTGAATGGTTATTGATAAATGAAAAAATCATATTAATGGTGGACCTTGGTGAAAACCAGTAAAAAGTTGGTCACATCAACATTTTGTAAAAACATTATAAAATAGTTTGTGGCTATAGCATTACTCAATCACTTTATGTTAAACTTTCTCATGCATTGCACGGGTTACTAATTAGTGTGTATATATATAAGTAAAACTTAGGTACAGTAATTTAATTAGATGTAGTACGTTAAGTTCCTCAATTAAATTCAAAACATCTTGATCCTTTCAAAAAAAAAATTCAAAACATCTTGATGGATTGAATTTAATTTTTCTTCGAAAATAAAAAATTGTTTTTGTTTTATTGGTCAATACATCCAAATGTTTGAATTTAATTGAGGAACCTAATGTATTACACTTAAGATACTATATATAAGTTTTATCCTTTATTTTTGTTATATAAAAAAAATGTAAGTTGCAAATTGAGAAATTGATATACATGATTCTTAAAAAAAAAAAAATTTGATATACATAACTTTTTATACTTCAACAATAAATATCTTTTAAAAAATTAATAATACAAATTTGAATTAAAGTATCTCAACATGTACTTTTTTACTTTTTATTCCACCTATTTGCATTTCTCAAATTTGAAATAAGTTGCCTTATTTCTGATAATATTCTAGTAGCATTTGAATCTTTACAATGTATGCAGAGACACACAGAGAAGGACGACTATATGGCCATCAAGCTTGACATGAGCAAAGCATATGACAGAGTGGAGTGGGATTACCTGTCTTCAGTTATGGAAAAAATGGGTTTCAATGAACATTGGATCTACCTTATGATGTTATGTGTCAAAACTGTGACATATTCCATACTAGTAAATGGGGAACCCAAAGGTATGATCACTCCAACAAGAGGCCTTAGACAAGGAGATCCACTCTTCCCGTTCCTATTCTTACTCTACACTGATGGTCTGAATGGGCTGATCAACCAAGCCTCTCAACAGGGACACATAAAGGGCTATTCTCTTTGTAGAAATAGTCCAAGACTAACCTACCTTTTGTTTGCCGATGATAGCTTGCTGTTTGCAGGGCCACCATAGAGGAGTGCCAAAGAGTTCTGGACATATTGGAAGTTTATGGGAGATGTTCAAGACAACAATCTTCTTCAGTAAATCTACTAGTGATGACATCAAAAATCAGATAAAGTTGGCACTGGGGGCTCCAGAAATTGTTCAGTATGAGAAATACTTGGGCTTACTATCATTGGTGGGCAAAAACAAAAAAGCAAGCTTCAATTACATAAAGGAGTGAGTTTGGAAAAAACTATAGGGATGGAAGGAGAAACTCCTCTCACAGGCTAGAAGGGAAATCCTGATCAAAGCAATGGTCTAAGCCATTCCAACCTACACTATGAGCTGTTTCAAACTTCCTTTGGGTCTTTGCTCAGAAATTGAGAGCCTAATACGAAAATTTTGGTGGGGCCAAAAAGGTGAAAGGAGGAAAGTCCACTGGGTAAAATGTAAAACACTTTGTCTACCAAAAAAGGAAGGTGGTATGGGCTTCAAGGATTTAGCCAACTTCAATGATGTTCTCTTGGCTAAGCAAGCTTGGAGATTACTTCATAATAAGGACACCTTATTCTATAGAGTCTTTAAAACGAATTTTTTTCCAAACTGTAACATTTGGGAGGCTCAAGAATCTAGCACCGGTTCACATGCTTGGAATAGCATCTTAAAAGGTAGAGATGTTCTACTCAAGGGTGAAAGATGGAGGATTCGTTGTGGAGAGGCTGTTAGCATATGGAATGATGCATGGTTACCATCTTTGGAGCATCCACGAGTCCTATCCGATATTGTTCCAGGCTTTGAAGATGGAAGAGTATCTGACCTCATCAACCCACTCACAAGAACATGTGATCCCAATTTAGTCCATGGATTACTGCCACTGGATGAAGCTGACTTGGTCCCAAGCATCCCATTGAGCCGTACTCCTGTGGAGGACAAGATCATTTGGCCCTTCAGCCCCTCAGGTAAGTATACTGTTAATTCGGGTTTAAAGTTTCTAACTAAAGTTAATTTGGTGCAGACTCCTACAACCAACTAGCAATGGCAAAGTGGCATTTGGAACCAGATTTAGGGGCTTAACGTCCCTAATAAAGTGTGGCATTTCCTATGGAGAGTATGCAAGGATGCAGTACCATCAAAGCAGAACTTAATGAGGAGGAAAATCTTAATGGAAGACAAATGTGAGCAGTGCAGTGTAAAGTCCGAAACGACAATCGATGCAGTCTGGGAATGTGCCACGCTTGATGAAATATAGGAGGCAGTTCCAGGATTTGAAGATCGAAGACAACATGCTATCTCAAACACTACAGATGTGATTAGTGTGCTACATGAGAAGAAGAAAAATCTGGAAATTATGGCCATGTTGATGTGGACGATTTGGTACCGACGCAACCAGCTCCAGGTCAGTTCAAATGAGTTTCCCAGATCGCAGGTCCTCCATCAAGCAACTCAATCCTTGACTATCTTCCAACAAAGCCAACAATCCATTTACCAGTCTTCAGCTACACCATAGCCTCCCCCCCACCCCCCACCCCCCGGCGCACAGTGGAGTCCGCCATAGCCAAATTGTATTAAACTGAATTTCGATGGTGCCATGTTTTCGGAGTTGGGCAAGGCTGGACTGGGAGTGGTCGTTTATGATAGTCAAGGTACTGTGATTGCTTCGCTGTCGAAACAAGCTCCTATGCCATACTCATTGGATGTCGCGGAAGCCATGGTAGCAGCAAGGGCGTTTGTCTTTGCACAAGAACTGGGTGTAGCTGAATTTGTTCTTGAAGGAGACTCGGAAGTTGTGATTAACACCCTCCGTAGCAAGGAAGCCTCGTTCTTTTCGTTTGGCCACCTCTGGAGTCAGCAAAATCTATGCTTGTTTCTAGTATTTACTTAAATTTTGCCCATGTACGTAGAAGTGGTAACAAAATAGCCCATAACCTAACTAGACATGCAAGAAATGTCAAATGTTTATTAGTGTGGGTGGAGGATGTTCCACCCCACTTAGTTAATGTACTCTTTGCCAACCCTGACTAATTTTATAAAAGTAGTAGTTTTTATTCTCAAAAAAAAAAAAAAAAAAAATCTAAATGCTATAAGAAACAAAATCCAAGATGATGTGTGAATTGAATATCATTATTCATAAGACCAATAAAATTATCATCATCTGCTCTAAAATAACTGTTAATAAAAAGTCTAAAATAGTGTCAAAAGGAATACGCGGTCACATCGTCAGCAAAGCATCGGTTATTATCAAAAGGAATGAAAATCCAACACAACTGTTTTATTTATTCATTTATAGACCCGACGACAACACTATATTCCATGCGTCGGTATACAGTGCAAAACACGTGCAAAAAGGCGCGTACATGGATCAGGTTGATAATAATAAAAAAATCAGAGGAGAATTTATGGGAGTTAATTTTGTCTTAAAAGGGAGCAACACACAAAAACCCGTGCAACCACAAGGCATCCACGACAAAACCTCGTCTCTCTCGTTGCGCCCACACGCTTGGCCTCATCTCATCTGACACGAAATTTCCCATATAATCCTACTTCGAACCACCGATGAAAAGCGCTTCAAACTTGTAATAAATGACATGCCACTTGGCGTTTCCTTGGTATTTTAGTTTTCGTAGATATTGATGTGGACACTAATATCTCTCTGTCCCTCCACACATATAAATTTAACGTGGGGTTCATCACCTAGGGATTGATAGTTTGACTGGAGTCTCGTAATGGGCAAGCCAACAATTATGGGTGCCTGCCTCTGCCAGCCTGTAGTTGATAACTTGATCCATTTTTTTTTTTAGTGGAAGTTGATAACTTGATTGGGACAAAATTTGTTGAATTCAACATATTTGCCTGAATTAGGACAAAATTATTGTTTGAAATTTTGGGATGGATGATTGAACCTACGTTGTTCATCAAGAGTGGAGCTTAAATTTTTTTTTTTTAAGTGGTCACTAAAAAGTTTTAATTATACAAAATTTAATAAATAGATAATTTGAATATATCAATATAAAAAAAAAATAAAAAAAAAAGCAAATACCCAAAGTATTACAATTTTTTTTACTAACAAAGAGAATAAGAAGAAAAAAAAAACTAATAAAAGATAAAGTGCAAATTATAATGTATATATGAGAATAATAAAATGACCACAACAATTTCATAACAAATTTTATACAACAGGCTAACAAGTTGTTAGCTTGTTATTGGTGAGTAAAATATGTCAATATTGAACACGAATTAGAGTAACAGCTTACCACATAAGATTTATTGTGAAAATGTTATATATATAGTATTACTTTTATATTTATTGAACTCAAATTCTTATGAATCTCAAGTAAAAGTGTTCAAAATTTTTATTAGGGTGATCAAAATAGGTTAATTTAGTAAATAATATTTTTTTAAAAGTATATATATATAATTTTTTCAAGTTAGGGTGGTCATAGAACATATTAGTTTAAAATAGTTATTTATATAATTTTTTTTTGCACGTATAAATTTTTTTTTTTGGACAAGTGAGGGTGGACCCTCACATACAAGTAGAGCCGCCAGTGTCTAGGACCACCTTCACATACAAGTAGAGCCGCCAATGTCCATCTATCATTCATTTTAAATTTCACATTGACTAATATGATATGAGCAAATTAACAAAAATCTCTGATATCATAAAACAACAAATTTTCTTTTGTCTTGTTTGAGGAAATATTCTTTTGGAATAACATATTTTTAATTGTTTATTTTGGTTAAAAAATTAATTGAATATAAATATAAATATCTATCTAGTAGAAATAAGATTTTAAAACCTGTAAATAAGTTGAATTTTAAGTTTGCCCCAGCTTGCATGCTCTCAAAGTCTCAAGTCTCAAAGGTTATTCACTTATTCTCCCCACCCCCTAGGTTATCTATAAGTCTAATACAAAAGAAGATATGAGTCTATAAAACCGTATTATTTTATTTAACTCAAATAAAGTTAACGAAAAATTTTGAGTTTTTAAATTAAATAAATGATATTAGCTTTTAATAGTTATGAATATTTTGTCCATTATCTTTTCAAAAGGTATTATATTTTAGAGATTTTAAAATACAGTAAAGGATTAACAAAAAGATTTGAAAGGGCTACTTTTTTTTTTTTTTTTTTGAGAATAAAAAAATTTAAAAAAAAACGAAACAAAACAAAAAAATAGGTATATAAAATACAAAAAAGAAGATAATGCGCATGGTGAGTGTACCACCTTTCAGTGCAATAACCTGTATACATTCTAGATTCCTTTCACACACATATTAAATGTTTAAATTGCTTAATCTTATTCTTGTTTTTAGAAACAAGATTTTTTAAGTATGCTTTTTCTTTTTCTATTTTTTAATAAGATTTAACTATGCTGTTGTTTGTCGACAACTGTTTATTATATGATATATTTGTCACAACTTATTAGTCATAATATGGAAATTAAGAAGTAGTCTAGCCTAAATTTGAACTCAAAACTTTTTTTTTTAGTAAACAATAATATTTATTAGAACATACACGGAAATAGTAATACTAGTATTTTAAATCGGGTTTATAATATATTGTATGACCAGAATACAATTGCAAAAGGGCCTAACCTTTGTAGTTTTATCTGGAAAAAGTGATATTAGGGCTATTACTTATTAGAAATCATATCATTTAAGCTTACAAACGATTCAATTTAAAAAAAAAAAAAGATTACAAACGATTTTCTTTGGGGGTTTGGCTTACCTTCAGCTTGCAAAGTTAGGATATCTATTCTTACAAAATAGTTCTCAAACTCAGCAACCCAGTCCATCAATGGTGGATAGTTTGAAGCCTTTGTGGAATAAAATTTGGGGACTGAATGTCCTAGCCAAAGTGAAGAATTTGATTTGGTGTGTGTAGGGGCCTTTATTGAGTACCAGGCATTGGGCTGGGCTGCCTCCTGTGGTGATGGGCCCAAGTATTCTGAGTAGAAGAGTTGAGACCAGCCCAACTGTAACTCACTTTAGGCCGGCTTGTGCGCAAATTAGGCCTCGTCTGCCAGGAGTGTACTTATAGCAAGTAGAGTTGTTTCAAATGATTTACGGCAGGCAGATATAACAATAGCAGAAGAACAAAAATATGGTGACCTTTTCTTAATGAAAAATGACCAAGTAATCCCTATTTATAACAATCACAGTAATAACAATAGCTTTTACAAAAGAAATGAAGGATTAAGAGACAATATAAGTTAATCAAATAAATAATATCAAGTCAAGTTTGGATCCGTAGAGGCAAAGACCAAAGAGGAAGAACGTCTCCTCTCAATGAAACTAACCTCCCAGGAAAAGATCCTGTCGTGGGGATTAATGACTTTGAGGGAACTGGACCTAAATGATTAGTACCCAAAGGAATCTCTATTGTTTACTTGCCTCAAATAGAGTGGGATTTCGAGGGGGAGAGAAGGGAACAGACCTACTGGTGCATGCCCATTATATTATATTTTTTTTGTTTTCTATTTTCTCTCTTATCTTTTTTTGTTTTCTTTATTTTCCTTTTGTTTTTTTTTTCACTTCGTAATACCTCTGTTTTTTCCTCTCCTATACAGGGCACGGCAAGGGTCTTCTTATAGGGCTTGTCGTGATTGGGTTTTACCATTTTATGTCTTAACCGCCTTTGTCTGGTCTGGGCGTACTTGCAAACTACCAAAGAGTTCGTCTGTGTACCACTTACCTTCGCCAGAAAAAGGTAGGTTTGTGTCGTTTGTTAGTCCGCAGTGGCACCCTTTCCTGCCACGGTGTAAATGTTTCCTCTTTCTTTCCCTCATGGCATGCACCCAACGATTCCCTCCTCAACCTTGCCTCTTTTGGGTGGTCTGTCATCCCAGCAAGATGTACCTCCCAAAAAAGTTTGGGCAGGAGCCGCAGAATAGGTCTTTTCCCCTCTCCCTACCGCCAAACCATACTCCCCTTACCTCTTACCTCTGACCCATGACCCCACCACGTCCCATATTGGCTGGGTATAAGTTGGTGGTGCCTGAGCCTTGCGCGTGCTTCCCTTTTATGTATGTCCAAAATTCGCATGTTGCTTATGTGTTTGCCGCGGTTTGGAGCTTTGTTTAAACAGTCTGCCGCACTTCTTTGTTCTTTTATGTGGGCTGTTTTATAATTCACTACTTCCTTTAGGGGCTGGGCTTCATTTGATATTGGGTTTTACATTTCTCTTAGCCCATTTCTTGATTGTCATCATGTCCTACCATACTATCTTGTCATTTCTGCTGTAATGACTTGGTCCTGCTGGTCCTCTTTTAGACCTGCCGCTTACCCTCTTCCCCAAATGGCTTTGCATGGCCATGTGCTTTTTTACTTAGGGGCTCCTGTGTCCCCTTAGGCATCCTCAGCCCATTTACTTATTTTGGGCTTCCTCAGCCATTTTCCTAACTTTGTGTTCCCATGGGCTTTTACTTACTTCATTGGGCTTCTCCGGCCCAATTACTCTATACTCATCCTTGGAGTTTGTGGTCCTACCAACAATCCCCTACTCTCTTTGCTTACATTACTTTGAGCCTACCGTGGTCCATTCTTATTTTTTCACATCATACACTGCCCATGGGTTTGTTATTCTCTCTTTTCGGGTCTTTCCAGCCCACTTGCTTCCTCAAGGCCCATTTATTTATTTTATGAACCTATGACCCATTATTCCTGCCGCTTGAGCTTAATGGTTTATTTCTATGCTTGCCACTTCTATTTGTTGTCTGCGTTGCTAAGTTGAGCTTCCTTCCTTCTATTTGTGTTTTACAAAAATGACCCTCAACAATGTGCTTGTCAAAATTCCTTACCGACGAAGATGAACTTGGTTAAGCATAAGGTGATCATTGATGACTTGTATGAAATCTATCAGCTTCATTAGGAGTATGTCACTCATGCATTGTATCACTGCCTATAATTGGATATCCTCTGGAATTCGATACTACAATAGAACCATGGAACCCTCGGGAAAAGCGTAAACTTCATTGACATGATAGGATTTATTTTTGCTAGAAACAGGGAACTTGACTTGTTCACCTCAGTGATTTGGGTTATTTGGAACCATTGGAATAACCTCTGATTGGGAAAACCATATGTGCGCCTTGGTTAGTTGCTGCAGCTAGCAAAGGCAAGATAGCTAGAGCGTGTCATAGCTCACATGAGTACACCAATGCACCCGAACCAAAGACCAGTAGTTTCTTGGACACCACCTACGTTTTCATGCTACAAAGTGAATTTTGACGAAGCCACATTTATTGATGAAGGCAGTGCTGGTCTAAGAGTAGTGATACGCAACAACGAGGGACTTGTCGTGTCCTCTCTATCACAATTGATACCTCTGCCCCTCACCATTATAAAAGGTGGAAACATTGTCAGCTAGATGGGCCATTGAACTTGCACTAGAGTTGGGTCTCGATAACGTTGAAGGTGACTCTGAAATTTTAATTAAGGTCTTGAAGAGTGGTAATATATCCTTGGCTCAGTACGGACATATTGTATTTGATATCCACTTCCTTGCCTCGCTTTTTTCATTTTTCAATTTAAAACACGTTTGTAGGTGTAGGGACTCGGTTTAGGAAAGTTCCCCAATAATACATTTTTAGAGAGTGGGTCGAAGGGTTAGGCCCTCACAGACTAACAACGGAGCACAAGCCACCTTTTTCCATTGAAGGGGAGTGAGCCCAACTTACAAATAAGGGCAGCTCTTCGGCCTTTGTCCGAGGAGGTTCCCCCCTGAAACTGACATGACCTCCGAGTCATTCTATCTCCTTCTCTTCCATCCTCTCCTTCCTTTTGTTGATCGTCTATTGGCCTCCCCTCTGACTGTCCGTCCCATCAAAGGCCTTATCCGTACTCGAGGGGCTCACAATGATCAATCTTACCCTGTCAAGGGGTTACACCCCATTAATGCGGCCAGAGGGGTTAGGTGAGCGCATTCAATGCAGATGTGACAACTCGCCTAAGACTTGCTCCTTCGCCGTGCTCTCATCGCTGACGCGTGGCACTGGACCCCCTCCTCCTCGGATATTCAAGGAGTTCCCTCTTTGGTGGGGCGGTGCTCGTGTTCTTCCGAGGTCTCGGATGTCCGAGGACGGGGCCATCCCTGGACATGCTCCTCAGGGGTCGGTCCTCACGCTTCCATCCTCAGACCCTTCATGCATCCTCGGCGCAGGCCCTTGGGCCTGGCTTGGAGTGGGCCAAAGTTACCCGATTTTCTGGCCCCACAATAGGTATTGTAGTAAGGTGGCTCATTCTCTCACGAGAAGAGCAATCATTTCCTCTTCATTATCAATCTAGATGGAATATGTACCACCAAATATAATTCATGTATTGTAGGTTGATTTAACTAACCTACATAATAATACGCATGGTCCTTTTTCTCAACAATATATATATATTGAAACTTACTACCACATCATTTTAGTTTATAGAAAAACTAATTACATCAATTAAAAAAATAGTGGAGGTAAGCCAAATCTTTGTCTAGTAATCACTCTAATATAACATTTATGATAGTTATTTGACATCTAATTGGTAAGTCATCTTAACAAAATTGAGAATATTTTTTGTATTATAGTAAGGGAAAGTGAGAATAATTTTAGCGTTTTTCCTTCGGAAAAATAAAGTTAAAATACAAAAGAATGAGATTCTCAAAAAAAAAAAAAAAAAAAACAAAAGAATGAAAGGAAAGATGTAATTTAAACTTCATTGACAAAGATTCGGCCCCGATTACCTAATGTAGACAAAGACTGCCTCATTCGGTGTACCCCAGTTAACTTCCTGGTCGGTTTCCATCATTGTACAAAGATTGTCCTGTAACACAAGCAAAGGGTATAGTTAAATGACAAGAACGCCCTTGCACGTAGTTGAAACAGCCCAATCAATCCTCCTCACTCTCCTCCACGTGCCATGGTCTAAAGTGTAATGTAAATTAGTAAAAATCTATTTATCTCAATCCCCAAAAGAGAGAAAACTAATAAAGCCCAGAAAAAGTAAAAACGGAGGGACCGGCAGTTATCCATACGAGTGAGAGAGTTTCTCTCTTTAGTCTTTCCGTAACGATAAAGTTTTGGGACGATAAAACCAGAAGCAAGCAAAGCACAATCAACCACCACTCCCAAAAACATAAAACACTGTCACCCAAAAAAACATTTTCAACTCTCAGAAACAGAGACACACGCTCTTATCTCTGCGTGACGCCACGTGAACCTAATCACCATGCCGCCACAGGAGACCGAGCAACAGCAACAACCACTGTTAACAGGGGAGTCTGACGAGGAGCTAGAAGAGACAGCCTACGAGTCCGACGAGAAAGTCCTGATTATTGGGGTCGATGGTGAATCAGAAGGGTCGGGCTCGACTCGGGTCGGGCTCCGCCGTTTTCGTGAAGAAGCTTTGGCTGTTCACGGGTCCTGGGTTCTTGATGAGCATAGCTTTTTTGGACCCTGGGAATCTGGAGGGGGATCTCCAGGCTGGTGCGATTGCTGGGTACTCGTTGCTTTGGCTGCTTTTGTGGGCCACCGCCATGGGATTGCTGGTTCAGTTGCTCGCGGCTCGGCTTGGTGTGGCCACTGGGCGCCACTTGGCTGAGCTGTGTAGAGATGAGTATCCGAGTTGGGCGAGGTTGTTGCTTTGGGTTATGGCTGAGTTGGCTCTGATTGGGGCTGATATTCAGGAAGTTATTGGGAGTGCAATTGCTATTAAGATTTTGAGTAATGGGTTTTGCCTCTCTGGTCTGGGTCATCATTACCGCTTTGGATTGGTAATTACTTTTCTTTTAATAATGGGGTTTTGTTGCTTTTGGTTTTTACACAAATTAGACTACTTTTGGGCTTTGATTTTGCTATTTGTGGATTATGATCTTTCATTTCTTTTTCTGATAGCTAAAGTTTATGACTTTGTAGACGGTTTACTATTTAGCTATGGAGATTTATTTCTTCTGCTTGCAAAAACAATTTTATTTGAATTTTGAAGTTACTTATTTGGGAAAAAAAAAAAAAAAATTGAAGTTGAGTGCTTTTTCATGTCAAAAATTTCTTTGCGTTTGTGTCGGTTAGAAATAGAATTCATTTGATCTAGTCTATTCTCAAAATATATGATTATTATAGCGTGGCGTCATTCAAATCCGGTATTTCTAATTTTTTTTACGTAATTAAAATATTAAAATCTGGTTGGTTGCCAAAAATCTGACTGGTGTAATATATATAAAGACTATCTCTATCATGCTGGATAACTTTATTAGGTTCTGTTGAGTGTCAAGTGAAAAAGAGAATTCTTTAGTTATATGCAAAAGAAAAAGTTAGTTTGGAATGACTTTTCTTTCTTTGCATTTTATGAGCCGCTGAATGAAGCATATTTCTTTTTCTTTTTCTTTTTTTTTTTTGACAAAAATACATTGTTCATGGTTTAACAATAATGTTTCTTTTTGCCTTTTCACAGTTTTATCTTTCTATTTCTCGAGAACTATGGTGTGAGGAAATTGGAAGCAGTCTTTGCTGTTCTCATTGGGACAATGGCAGTCGCATTTGCTTGGATGTTTGGCGAAACAAAGCCAAGTGGCACAGAACTTCTTCTTGGTAATAAAATGCTTTCCATTTGGTTAGAATCTTTTTTCTAGCACCGGTAAGAAAGAGTGAAATGATTCAAGTTGAGGAACAGAAAAAGGTAGATAATGACCAAATATAGCATTAGTAGAAATAGTTAATAGGCATATCAATTAAGGAAGTAACAAAGTCTATGATTTTTAATAGAATAGAATGGAGGAAAAGAATACATGTGGTTATCTCTAACTAATCTTGTTAAGGATCCATAATTGACCCCAAAAATTTGAGACCGAGGCTTAGTTGTTGTAATTTGTCCTATATTTATAAGATTATTTATTTATTTATTATGCTCCCTTGCACTAATGCACAGTCAAATCGATTCATCTTTGTAGGTATTTTGATTCCAAAATTGAGTTCCAAAACAATAAGGCAGGCTGTTGGTGTTGTGGGTTGCATAATTATGCCTCATAATGTATTCTTGCACTCAGCTCTTGTACAATCTAGGGAGATTGACCATAGGAAGAAAGGCCGAGTTCAAGAAGCTCTCAAGTACTACTCCATTGAGTGTACTATAGCCCTTGTTCTGTCATTCATTATAAATCTGTTCGTTACAACTGTGTTTGCCAAAGGGTTTTATGGTACAGAAGTAGCCAATAGCATTGGCCTTCTAAATGCAGGGCAGTATCTTCAAGAAAAGTATGGGGGTGGAGTTATCCCGATTTTATATATCTGGGGTATTGGGTTATTAGCAGCCGGCCAAAGTAGCACTATTACAGGTACTTATGCAGGGCAGTTTATCATGGGAGGTTTCCTAAACTTGAGGTTGAAAAAATGGCTGAGGGCATTGATCACGCGAAGCTTTGCAATCATCCCAACTATGATAGTTGCTCTTGTCTTTGATAGCTCTGAGGACATGCTAGATGTTCTAAATGAATGGCTTAATGTGCTTCAATCAATCCAGATTCCCTTTGCACTTATTCCCCTGCTTTGTTTGGTGTCAAAGGAACAGATCATGGGCACTTTTAGAATTGGCCCAGTTCTTAAGGTATGTTGTTAATCCTTTTTATTCTGCATGTTCACCATAAAAATCATGCCATTTTATTTTTTGGGAAGGAAATGTTTGATGCCTGATTAGATAATTTTTTTAAAATAAATAAATCATTGTTTGGCTAATCCTTGAGTAATTACTTTCAAGAGATCTTTTAGAACTCCCGTAATCTTTATATCTTGTACGCTGCTTCTGACAGATAACAATTTAGTACAAAGTTCTCCAGTCTTGGTATGGCTTTATTGTTCAGAAAGCGAAAGGTTAATGTCATAGGATATTGTCATGGATGTGACTAGCACTCTTCTCTGATATTGCATGCTTGTTGAAAAGTTGTCTTGAGTTTTATTTATGATTAGAAGATTAAAGGGATTAATGTTTCTATTAAGGCACATGAAACAGACCTAGTTCAACTGTAAATTATTGTTCATATAAAAATTATTGGTGGTTAATTGTAGCTATCCACCCTAAACTATGTAGTCTCGTTACTCATGTACAATGTCTAAACTACAATTTTTTGCAATGAACATCCCAATTTGAAAAAAAATTTGCATTGTTCACCCCACCATCCAAACATGCTCTCAAAATTAACAAACTAGTGGGCCAATTGGAGTGGACATCGCAAATAAATATGAACTGATCTGTTGATTTTGCCATATTATGGCACCTTACCACTCAACCAGCCTACTTCTTTGACCCTAGTTTTGGATGGTGGGATGGATTGTAAATTAACTCAACAAAGTACATTGATTACAAAAATTTATAGTTTAGGGTTGATATTGCAAATGCCCCTTATCAAGTTGCTCAGTTTATCGTCTTTCAACTTCCTGTTTACATTACTAAGCAACTTGATGTGTCACATACGTGCTTGTATGGATGATTGTCTTGGTGTTGCAGTCTGTAGCATGCATAGGCAGTGCATTGATTATGTTTGTATTAGTAACTTTGCTGGATTGTGTTTTTCTACTTTCTCCAATAATCTAGTGAAATGAAAGTTTGTGGTTTGGTCCATTATTTGTTGGAAGTATTTTGCTTTTTAAGTGGGGATGGTAAAATCAGTTTGACAGGAAGTGCTAGTGCTATCAACTTGAAAAGTGGGCACAGTGCCCCCTTTAACTTAATGACCTATCATATATTCCCTAATACCCACCTTCTCCTTGAAGTTGGAATTGAAAGCTATTAGTCAGCTTCTCTGATTTTTATACCTTCCCCTGAGGGATAAGGATAGACAAGAATTATGGAATTTCACTCACTTGTCTGTTATAGCCAACTTGAAATTGAAGTTATAAATTATACGTAAAATGGGTTGCTTGAACTTCTTCCGCCTAGAAACTCACACCTTTTGCTTCTTAATTCACTTTGTTTCTTGTAGGTTGTACAAGATCAGCTCTTGTTTCTTTTGTAAATTTGCCTGATTTTTATTTTGCCATCTGATTTGATGCTATCAGTTTTAAGTTCCTTATAAATTATAGATCAAGATCACTTATATGATATATCCACTCGTTATTTTCTCATGACTTGCTTTGCATGCTGCTCACAGTATTTTTTTTTCTTTGCACAATGATCAAAATTTTTTAATAATGGTTCAAGAGTTCAACCTTTTTTAATTTTTTTTTTTTTTTTTTTTTTTTATCGTTTATTGTAGACAACTTCATGGCTGGTGGCAGCACTGGTGATATTGATTAACGGGTATCTGTTGCTGGACTTCTTCTCCTCTGAAGTGAATAGTGCGTTGTTTGGCACAGTTGTGTGTGCATTTACAGCTGCATATATTGCATTTATAATTTACCTTGTTTCCCGGGGTGTTGCCTTTAGAAGTTGGTGCAACTTAGGACAACCCAAGATCGTAGCAGACACAGTAATTGAGTAATCAATGCCCATTGTTGGTTTCAATTGCAAGATATTTGAAATTAGAAAATGCCAGATTGGGAAAGTGCTGTCAGAGTGCATTTGCACTGAAATTTTCTGATTTAGATTGACCTTCAATTGGTAATCATAGATCAGTTGTGTAAAAATTTGAAATCAGTTGCTTAATATCGTTTCTCTGTGCTGTATTAAGCAGCTCGAGGTTGTTGTTTCTGTATGATAGAACTCGTTTATTATCTTTGGTTTTATTGAGGGAAGAGACATGCAAGCCATTAGTGCTTAAAGTCTAATGTCCCACAGCAAATGTGCCCTTTACTTTTGTTAAGAGTTGAATAATGAAGCTCCTGGAAGATCTCTATTTAACATCTGTTTACTGGCATTTCAGGCCAATCCGTATTGTCTGTTCAGAATAATCGACAATATCTAAATAGTGAAATCCATGATCACCTAATTGCCCGTGCCCCTGTACATGTACACAAGCCAATCTTTGGTAGCCACCCTTTACACTAATATTACTATCTCTGTAGTTGAATGTAAATATGAAGGTCAAAACTTAGGAATCTGTTATGGATCTTCAAGAAACTAAATGAGGTCAAATCAATTACTTGTATCATTTTATATTATTCTATAACATTCAAAATCATACTCTTTATCATCTCCTTAATTAGAATGTCATTTTTTACTATTTCTATTAGTGTTATTTTTGGTGGTCTTCTAAATTTTTTAGATCTTTTGACTTATATTTACTCACTCTTCTCCACTGTTGCATTAATTGCTCTTTGCCAAACCATCCCAAGTGATTTTTTTCTCATCTTTTCATCAATCATATTTTTAAGTGAAATTTTGAAAAAGATTCGTCAGAGTCTAAGTGGAATTAGATGTGAATTGTTTTCTTAAACTAGGCTTCCCTCTTGATCGAGTTGATTTCCTATACCTTTTGATCTTGTTTATTTCGACTTTGGGTCCTAAAATTTAGCCTTATGAGAATCAAATAATGTTAGTGGATACTGTAAGGACCAAAAAAAAGAAAAGAGGGTAGAGGCCTAAGCCCACTTAGAATAGTGGGATGTACCCCTCAAACTTGGCCCAAATCAATGAAATTTGTAAGAGATGGGAAAGAACAACAACAATGAGCTCTGCCTGAGGACACTAATGTTTAAGAATCAGATTTATATTCAAGAATGAATAAGCATTAGGCTTTACACAAAGGTTCCCGAGGGAGCAGGGTTCATATGGAAACTAACACTATTCTCTTTTCTTCTCTAATACATTTCCCCCCATCCCTTTTTCTCTCTCTCTCTCTCTCTCTCCCCTTTATTTCGATGCTCTTCCCTTTCATTATATAGCTCTCTTCCATCACATCCTCATCATTCATTTCTACCTAATCCTCCTCTTTTTTCGACACTTATTACGTTTCACATATGGAGAAATGGTGGCAGAAACCTGCTTAACTGTGACCTATACTGCTCAGGTTACCTCCTCATTAATGCAGTCGATAAAGTTGTTGGCCCAATTAATGCGGATGCAACAGGCTACTCTAGGCCTAAAGCTTCCCTATTGCCCACTGTCTTCCACTCTCTTAGATCTTAACTCCCCCTCCTCGGGTGGCTTCTTCCCTTGGGCCCGTGACTTACAGCACCTTCACGTTATCACTACGACCCCTCAACTTCCTCCTTGGTCCTCAGGCCAATATTACGACCCTTCAACTCCATCCTCGGTCTTCAGTACCCACAATAGCCTTTTAAAACTTTCACTATTTGTTTAGCGACAAGAGTAAAGTTTTAGCATTCTAAATAAGACACACACGTGCCACATGTGTTCTCACGTATCAATGTCCTTTCACCTGTCCTCTGCATGCTCCGGACGCTTCGGAATCCACGATCTTGCATTTATGGTGTCAGGCGGTTGCTTGTCTCCCCACGTTCAACGGTTTGATCAGGATCATGCGGTTCTCATTTCTTCACACGGATGGGCAGGAATTTTGCCGCTTGCCTTTTACCCTCCTATAAAAGGAGAAACTAGAGCTGACTGAGGCTCATTTTAAGCATTCTGGCGATTTAAGTGAATAACAAAAACTCCCGAGGAGCCCTCTTTGCGTTCATTAGTAGGTGTGTTGCTTTCCTTTGTACCCTATTTTTCACAAGTTTCATACTTTATCTCTCAGAAGGTCATGGGTAAGTATGCTAAATTAGTGGACACTGCCGAGGCCAGGGCAACCTTTAGGGCATAATATAGGATCCCCAATGATGTGGAAATTCGGCACTGAGAGGAGGGTGAGTGGTTGGTCCTAGATAGACCCTCTGAGTCCATGGTCATTCCTATGATCGCCTTTATTGAAGGCGGGATGGAACTCCCTATGGGAAGGGTAACCCAAGATTATCACATGAGCTATAGGTTAACCTTGACCCAATGTTCACCCAACATCTTTAGAATCCTCAGGTGCGTAGACATACTGAACCGTAGGATGAAGACGGATCTTACCTGGCACGATGTAAATTGGGTATACCAATGCTAGAAGGGGGAGAAAACCAAGTACTACATGAAATGTAGGGTCCCCACAATTAGGTTAATCTCCTGCTTGCCGGACTCGAGCAAAGGCATGGACGAGGATTTCCTCCTTGTCTCGGTAGGATGGCACGATGGGATACACTATCCCACCCAAGAGGGGGAACCAGGTATCACTCCTGAGGACCGAGGTCACACTTAGGATTTCACTTAGCTTAACTAGTGTTACAGTTTTTTTCCCTTTTCTTTTTTGTTTTACTAACAACCCTTATGGTTTTATCAAGCAGACGAGTACTATACAGCTCCTGCCATACATTTAGTGAATTTCAAAGACCTGAACAGGATCCTTAAGTCTGAAATATTCTTGCATAAGGACAGGCAGTTGAGGGCGGCCCATGTTATTCTAGGCTACATGCCATCCGCCAAGCGGTTTCAGAGTCTGAAGAACGTTATTAAAGCCAGGGATTCCCGCTTGGCTTTAATAGACGTCGCTGTGCCTGGCTTCCTGCTTATAAAACCACCTCCCGAGGGGACCCAGGTGCTCAGCTCCCCGCCCCCTAGCTACAAGACTCCTCTATTCACAAGAACCTCCTATCCCATCAGACGCCGAGGCCGAGGAGTCTATGTCCGAGCTGGTTCAGGAGGTGACGGATAGAGACTTTGACATTTTTTATTGTCCAGACAACCCCAGCACTTCATAAGCCCAGGCACCAGCGGACATGGGTTTCAAGGAGAAGACTCCAGACCTCTTTGCTCTACTGACAGCCCACGCCGGGGGCTCTTCCCTGGCTGTGATGGTACTGCCTCGTCCTCAGACACCTTCCGCAACGTACACATCCCCAGCTGAGGCTGCAAATAAGAAAAGGAAACACAGTCAAGGAGGTAAGGGTGCAGAAGTGGCCGAGGAGGGGGGAGATTGCTGAGCCCTTAGCCAAGGAAGCCCGTGCTGGAAAAGGGCAACAGAAGAAGAGGCTCGGGCACACCGGGACCTCTAAGGAGGTTGGCGAGGACCAACCTAAGAAGGCCTCTATCTGGAGGCCTGTCTTCACCCTAAGCTCAGGTGCTCCTGTGCTTGATGAAGCCAACCTGAGAGACCCTACAAAAGGCAGCTTAGGCTTGGTGGCAGAATGCTTGGAGAGGGCATTGTGTTTGCTAGAGGATATGGAGGAACTAAGATCCTTCAGAAAAAGAGAAGCTTTCCTGTCTTTGAAGCAAGACCTCACCAAGGTACTTCACCTAACTTATTCATCTGTCAAGTTAGTTTAATCAAGATTTGTATGATACTCACTTTGTTTTTGTTGTGATATTTTAAAGTACTCACAAGTGTACGAATCGTACCGAAGTATAGTTTGATAAAAACGAGGTTGAACCTACAGGGACTTAAATGAACGTAAGAAAATTAATTAAACCTTAATCAAATTAATCCTAATCTAGTTTAATAAAAGTTGGTTTTTCTGAGATTAAAAAAAAAACTAAGCAAATAATAAAATTAAGAAAATAGTTAAACTAAGTAAAAGATATAAAGCAATAAAAAGATGTAAATAATCAAGAGAAATGAATTAAGGTTTTGGAATCCGCTTTGTAAGTCATATCAGCATATATTTATGATCATTAATTTTTCCCAACCACTACATGATAATCTAAAAATCAATCTTGCTATCATGGAAAATATTCTCATTAAAATCCTTATTTTAAAAATCAAAAGCATGTTCTTCTTCGCTTCTTACGTATAAAACCAAATCATCAATTGTATCGGTAGCCAAACAAATCACAAGATATACCCAATTCTAAAAATCAAATCATAACTTGTATCCATTGACAGACAAATCACAAACGATATCCAATTTTATAATCAAGAATTAATAAACCAAGCATTCAATTAATTAAGACAAATCATAAATCACGAGAAAAACATGATTGAACTTATATCTAGAATCTCATCTTAGTCAATTGATATGAAGCAATAACAATTTAAATCATTAAAGAACAACTATTGTGGGAAAAATCAAATCACATAAATATTATTAATAATCCTTAACAAGGTTTCATCCTCAACCCTAATTATAAATTTAGCTACTCATGGTAATTGAAATAAAACAAAAGAATAAAATACTAAACATTAAACTAGAAAAAAATTAAAACTAACTGTCATGGAAGAAAACCAAAGAGGTAGCCGCATTCTCTATACATTCAGCTCTCAGCCCTAGCATTAGCCTCCACCTCCCTTTGAATTTCGCCCTAAAGTGCCTTTAAATAGGTAAAGGAATCCAATTACAAGTTGAATTCCCGTTTGGAGAAAAAATTCAAAATTTTAGGCTTCACTTAACCGACTATTTTGGCCCATTTAACGTCAGAACTTGGACTTTTGGTAAACACAAAGTTGTAGCCCTTTAAGTTAACTTTCCAGTACAACTTGAATCATCTTCATTGGACATCTGAGCCGAAAGTTATGTCGAAAATACTAACTGATGTGTAGGTTGGAATCCTAATCCGAATTGGACTTGGATTTTGTGCAAATTTTTAAGATTNGTAGGCCGTCCAAACCGCCTTCATGGCCGAGGAATGGGTAGACCATTCTTTGGACGTGGTAAGGAAAGCTGAGAAGGGCCAGGAGGTTGTGGAAAAAGCCCGAGTTGAGGCAGAGAAAAAGTTGAAGGAAACCCTTGCCCAGTTGTCCGAGGTGGAGAAGGCTCAGCGAAACGCTGAGTCTACTTTGAAGGGCTACGAGAAGCAAGTTGCCGAGGCCCTAAAGGCCCAAAGGAAGGCTGAGAGTAAAACATCTCTTATGGTGGTGGAGCTAAAGCAGGCGAACAAGCAGCTAGAGGCCAAGAAGGCTAAGAAGGCTCAGGCCAAGCAGGTAACTTATGATGCGGGCATGACTAAGACAACTGAGAATCTTATTGCCCAACTTCATGATGTTACTCGTGCTTTCAGCCGAGAAGTCTGGGACGAGGCCATGAATGCCGCTGGGGTTGATTCCAATTTGGAGCTTCGTGCTCCTGATAGGGTGTACTACCCCCTAACCCTGTGCCTGGCACCCACTCTCCCTCAACCTCTAACGGATCCCAGCCTTGCTCTTCCTTCTTCTACAAAGCAAAAAGACCTAGTTCCCTTTCCCACCTCGTCCAAAGGCTAAGAGACGACAGAAGAACTCCCACCTTCAGACGCCATTGTGGATGTAGAAGCCGAGGAAGGGGTGCCCGAGGGGGTGCCATTGAAGAGGAAGAAGGAGAAGAAGGGCGCAGGAGAAGAAAGGCGCCAAGGAGGAGGAGCCCAAAGCATAGTTTTAGTTTCTTAGGGAATTTTTTGTAGTGGGCCGTTGTATATATGGTGCCCCTTTCTTCTTCTTTCTTGTATTACAATCCTTACATTTTAAATGAAGGAAAATTTACATATTTTTTCTCTTCCTTCTTTTTTTACTTGTATATATTCGTTATTCACTATGCGGCTGTCATCTTATGCTTTCGTTATCTTCTTACCTTTCTAATAATCAAGCCGTGGCAATTTATGACTGCATAAGTAGTTGGCTAACTTATGGAACTTACAAAATTTATCAATTATTACTTACTTGGGATAGGACTCAGACTTAGACAAAACTGGTGGCATTATCTCATAAACCCGAGGAAGGGCCTAGGCTCATAACCCAGGAGGACTAGGAAGGCCTAGGTCCCATCTATCTCTTAGAAGAGATTTCACAATGTTAATTTACCCTAAGCTTGTGACCCGAGGAGCCAGGCAAGTCCTAGGTTCTGTTTAACACTTAGTAGAATTTTGCGATGTTAATTTACCCTATGCTTGTGATTCGAGGAACCAAACAAGTCCTAGGTTCTGTTTAACGTATTCACAACAAGACATGATGAAGCAAGATATGAACGGCAGCAGAATTTATTAATAGTAATAACATCGTAAATTGTTTACATTCCATGGTCAGGGGATTACATTTTCATCCAAGTCCTCCAAGTGATAGACCCTAATGCCTGCTATGGAAGTGATTTTATATGGCCCTTCTCAATTGGGACCCAGCTTGCCCCATGCAAGGTTCTTGGCCATTCCTACTACTTTCCTCAAGACTAGGTCTCCCGGGGTCAAGGGTCTAGATTTGACCGTGCAATTGACCATTAAATATTAATTCGATTGTAATTTTTAATCTGATGGTCAAAGCATTTGATATAAGTTTTGATCGTTAGAATTTTTAGATCTATTGTCAATGAAGTATTAGAAGAGGGCAAAAGTATGATTTTGCCCTTATACTGCGAAATGACAAATTTACTCTTGAAATTAGGTGAAATAAAAGTTGCAAAATAAGAAGTCTACAATAAGAATACACAAAGTGAACTTTGATGGAGTAATAATATTATAAAAATTAATTACTGTAAGAGTTGGGGTGGTTATCCAATAAGAAAAAAACAAGATTGTCACAAAAAGAGAAATGAACACGGGTTACAACTTGGTATATATAATTGTAGATTTTTTTTTTTTTTTTTTTTT
>NW_027069537.1:1667073-1765796 GCF_002906115.3 Quercus suber
GGGCAAAAGTATGATTTTGCCCTTATACTGCGAAATGACAAATTTACTCTTGAAATTAGGTGAAATAAAAGTTGCAAAATAAGAAGTCTACAATAAGAATACACAAAGTGAACTTTGATGGAGTAATAATATTATAAAAATTAATTACTGTAAGAGTTGGGGTGGTTATCCAATAAGAAAAAAACAAGATTGTCACAAAAAGAGAAATGAACACGGGTTACAACTTGGTATATATAATTGTAGATTTTTTTTTTTTTTTTTTTTTAATTCAGAACTAAGGCTTGTGTTATTGTTGTTGTTTTTAAGTTTTCGATTGTTTGTTAGTACTTTTTTTTTTTTAGAATACTGGGAACTTTATTAGAAAGAAAATTAGTTATGATCGGTTAGAAGAACATTATGAAAGTGTGAAGGAATATTTTTCAATCACTCTGATAAAATAATAGTGCTTAAAGAAATAACTAAATATGGGAGATTTAATGTTATGAGTGGTAGTACTCGAAATAATAGTGGTGATTACTTTTGTATATATTTATAGCAAATTAGACAACTTTTTCATACTCATTGACATTTATAAAGACGACAATTTTTTTTTCTTTTTTTATTAATTATGTTGTGTAAAATTTGGTAGACTGTATTGTTGTTCACGTGTGTGTGTGTAAAAGTTATAACTTACTATATTTATTAAAAAACTAAAGATTTAACTTTTTTAATAGACACATGTGACGTGTGTTTGGAGTTGCTTTTTACTGAAAAGGTTATTTGTTGAAAGTTGACATAAGTACAGTCGTGCCTAAAATAAGAAATGAGACTTTGAAAAGTTTTTATAAATAAATTAGCTAATAAGTTAAAAGGGAAAAAGCAAATCCAAACACAAATTGTTGCTTGTACATATGTGTGTAAATGTTTGTATGTTTATTTATCTTGATTGATATACTAATATCGAAATTCAAGGCCCGTTTGGTTTAGAGGTGTCTCAGTTTTCATAAATCAGTTTTTAAAACCCATAACTCAAACTCAAAACTCATAACTCCCTACTCAAACCTCACATTCACTCAAAAATTGCAAAACAAATGTTTGGACTCAATTCTCAGTTATATATCTTTACAACTTTTCTCCAAAACTGTGGACCCCACCACTTGTGTTGCCTACTGTTGCTACCCGTGTCTCATTACTTCTTCGTGGAAGCCCATCTTCTTCTTTACTTCTCCTAAAAGAATGCACAGGAAACCCACAACCAAATCCCACATCGTCAAAGAAGAAGAAAAACACAAAGCAAAAAAAAACTGAAGCCAAAAAATGGAGCTCCGGCCCACCTATCTCACGATCTCGAGGTCCATGTGTCTCACGATCAAGCCTGGGCTTAGTTTGACGTTGTTTCTCGAATCCCCTGTCGCCCGCCAAGCTTTCGATCTCGAGGTCCGCGTGTCTTACGATTCAGCCTGAGCTCAGTCCGACGTTGTTTCTCAAATCCCCTAGGTTGTTGCCAACGAAGCTTCTGATCATAGAGAGAGCTCTGTGAGATTTGGTTCAGCTCTCTCTCTCTCAGTGAGAAGAGAGAGCTCTGGGTAAAAAAAAAAAAAATGAAGAAGGAGAAGTGACAGAGAAGAATGGGTTGGAGAGAGACGTTACTTGATGGGACAAGCCATATGGATGGGTCCCATTCTTTACTTAATTTTACAAAAATGCCACTGAAACTCAATTCTCAAAAACTGAAAACACCTATTTCTTGTTTTGTGTTTCTGTCACTCTTAACTCAAAATTTGTGAGTTTTGAGTAATGGAAACACAATGTGAAAATCATGCCAAACAAAAAAATTTGTGTGGGTCCCATGTGTTTTGATAACTTAGTTATGAGTTTTGGATCGTATCACTCAAAAATCCTCTAAACCAAACAGGCCAGTCTCCCAAATAAGTCTCAAACTCAGTCATTGGGATTTGGGGTATCCTATCATTGTTGCTATTCTGCTTGATATACCTGAGAAGCATTGTCAAATTCTTAAATCTCAAGGATGTATTGTTTGTGAGATTGAATTGTTGGACCCTCCTAAGAATGAGAATGCCCAATATATGATAGCATATTAAGTAAGCAAACAATAAATATCAACTGTGTTACTGCATAAAATAAATAGAAGTAAAAAATTAAATTGGTGAAAAAATGAGTTAAAGGGGGTTTACTTGTTAGTTGTTACAGTATCAAAGTTTATACACAAAATTGGCTAATATTAAGGTACTGGGGGTAAGTGCAACTATCTCAAAGTTCAAGGGATGTAAATTCATTTTACCCTTTTATTAACATAGTGAAAGCATATGATAAGGTCCTTAAAAATGGAATGTGGTGTGTTTTAAAAAGAGATGAATTCATCTAAAGTATATTAAGTTGATTAAGGGTATTGTAGAGCTATTATTAGTGCAAGAACAAGTAAATGCATCACAAGTGAGTTTTCTATCACTAGATATTTGTATCATGGATTAACATTAATTCAATATTTCTTTGCTCTTGTGATGAATTAGTTCACTAAATAGATTTTAGAGTAAGTCCCTTAGTATGTTATTTTTGCAAATAATGTAGCCTTTTTGGATGAAACTAGACGTGAAGTTATTCTCAAGATAAAATTTAATTTGGAGAGATGTTTTAAAATTGAAAAGTTTTTTTGTTAAGTTTAACTTAAATAGAGTACATAAAATGTAAGTTCGATGAAAGTAGAAACAAAGATAAGGCGGTTGTTAGACTTAATAGTCAAGAGATTTCAAAGAGCAAGAACTTTTGATATCTTTGACTACTAATCAAAAGAGATAGAGAGATTGCAAAGAATGCAAATCATATGATAAAAGTATGGTGGATGAAGTAGAAAAGTGTATTACAAGTTTTTTGTGATTATAGATTATCTATTAAATCAAAGGGAAAAGTTTACAAACTACTATAAGACCAACTATGCTCTAAAGTAATGAATGTTATGTTTTTAAGAAGCAACATATTCATAAAATAAGTATAGAATCAAAATGTTAAGATGGATATATGACAGTACAAGGAAGATGAAATACAAAATAAGAAAATTTTCTTATAGAGAGGGGTGGCCTCTATCGATAAAATTGAAAAGATGAAGAGAGTTACTTGAGATAGTTTGTTATGTTTAAAGAAAAATGATTAATACACCAATAGAATTAATGGAAGAATTCGAAACTTAATTAATAAATTAAATATCTAAAACCTAATTTTGACATTTTTAAAAAATAGTTTCTCCATTTTTTTTACACATTAAATATGTTTGTGCAACTTTTTTTTTTTGGGCAGAATGTATATAGATACCAGCTGAGACTATGGGTACAAATGTTTTTTTTTTACCCATATTATATATATATATATATGTGTGTGTGTGTGTGTGTGTGTAAAAGGACTAAAAATATAACACTTGAATTGATATTTTGACTCCTTACATTATGTTTAAAAGCAAAAAAGTTAAAATCTCATTAATAAAAGCGTAAAATTAAAGAAAATTATGGGTATTTGGTTAAAATAGCATAACATTATTTAAAAAAAAAGGACGTTGCACATAAAACGATGTGGTTTGGTATTTCTGCTAAAAAAACCGCTGGTTTTTTAATGATATAATCAGTTATTTTGCAAATTATATTTCTTTCATAGGGCAATTATTGAGTATTCTCGAAATACCATAAATACATACTTTTTTTTCTCACATAATTGTGGGTTTTACTAATTAAATTCATGGTGAGACTCATAAATCATATGAGAGAAGGAAGTATGCATTTACTCCCGAAGTATTCAATAATTTTTCCTCACGTAGAAATGTATTGTTCATTGGTTTGATAGTTCAATCAATACAATTCTGGTAACTATGCTAATTCTATATTTGAATTAATTTTATGGATAATATTATTCAATTAATTTCAATCTTTGATATGTTTGCATATTTATGTTAAAATTGAATATCATCTGATAAATTTTATAGTTTATATTCTTTTTTAAGAAATTAAATGGTTGAAGTTGAACTATTGAACCATAATATCATTTCAAAAGATGACAATTTTTCTGCACCCCAACTCGCCTCACGTTGAGTGGATTTTCTCCTCCCGTAAAGGTGGTGTGACAAGAATGCGATGCAGGAGTGAATACATCATGACATTTTGATTCGCTTGGATTGTAACTGCTAGGTACACGTGGCTGAGCTGATAGATAGTTAGAATCAGCTAAGCTTGAGGTAGTTGCAAGTTGCAACTGTAACTAATTCAGTTACACAAAGTTAATTACAGTTCCAACTATGAAGCAAAGCTTGGCTACTTGAATTAATTAGTATAAATAGTGTTAGTAATGACTGGTCATTCAGATTTGGCGAATGAGAATTTTACTTAGCCTTTTTTTTTTTGATGGGAAATTTTACTTAGCCTTTGAATGCTAAATTTCAAAGAATATTCTTTGTGCAAAGTCTGCCTACAATAAACTCTCACTTCCTTCTAAACCCAAGCCTAAACGCATACCCCCGTTATCTACTTGCATCAAGATGGCATGATATTTTTTCCCGGTACCTTAGGGCGGGATAAGGACAGATTTAGGCTATCCCATCTTGCATATATTTACAAAAACCCCATTTATTTTATTTATATTTCAAAAACACCTCTAAAATAATTTCTAACTTATATTATTAAGTATTAAAATGGTTAGATACTAAGATTGTTTTTATTGTCTTATTAAATACTTTGATTTATATTATTGAGTTGCTTAGTAACAAGGGCGGCCCTAGACATTTTGGGGCTTAAGGCGAGAACTAAAAATGGGGCATTTTTTATACTTATATATTAATTAAATTAATGTTTATTTTTATTTTTATATTATATTTTTCATCATTATTTTCATTTTCTTCTAAATTATTTTGAAGTTCATTATCAAGATTTGTTGTATTGCAAAATTGAACATCATTTTCTTCTAAATTATTTTGGTGAATTTCTTGCTCATTTGTGATATTTTCATCTAAATTTTGTGTTATATTTTGTTTATTATTAATAACAAATTTATCCATTGATCCTTTTTGAGACTCAATTAATTTTTCTTCTTTTTTTCTTTTTTTAAGTTTTTCATATCCAGATGCATATTTTCTAGTAGACATTTCTAATCAAACAATATATATATAAAGATTAAAATAAAAAATAACTTTCAAGTATAGAGCAAATAAGAAATAGAACATGATTTATATAAAAAAGTATTGTTGTAGTTTTACTGAACAATAATAAATTTTTAGCAATCTTAACCTACATAAATTAAAAAAAAAAATAAATTAAGCACAAGCATAACAAAAATTTAAGCACAGCCATAACACTAACACAAGACTTATTAATAAGACCCACCCACCTTTTTTTTTTTTTTTTTTACACAAAACAAATCCTATCTGTAACCCAAAAAAAAAAATGCAGGCTTTAAAAAAAAAAAAAAAAAACTTGAAGGCCCAAACTTAACGCCCAGTCCAGGGAGGGTCCAGGCAGCCATAATGATAAACTAATAAACAGAGTTACAAAACCGGCCAGGGAGGGCCCAAATAAGCAAAGTTATCTTAAGTTCTTAACAACAAAAATGGAGTGCCCTGTGCCCAAATATTTATAATTTTGTCGCTGATTCCTGAACCTCAGAACCTGATACGGTGAGGTGAGCAGTTGAGACTTGAGAGAGGCGGAGAGCAGAGAATCAGAGAGAGGCTGAGGCGGTCCAGCTGGAGACTGAACAGTGGAGACTGGAGACTATAGAGAGGCGGAGAGCAGAGACTAGAGAGAAAGGTAATATTTTTAGGGTTTTGAGTGGATTTATTTGTTTTGATTTGTGATTGTTTTGTGGTTAATCTCTTAGACCGGATTTGTAGTTTATCTGGTTGATTTTTGGTCAATGATTTTGTTTAGAACCAATGTTTAATAGGATTTACCAAAATTTGTTTTTTTGGTTAAAAGGATGTGCCAGATTATTTTTGTAATTCATTTGAAACTAAATTTTGGTTCTTTTCTAAAATTTTGGGGCTCCCTTCCACTTGGGGGCCTTAGGCCCTGCTTAGTAAAAATTAGTTTGATTTAATATGATCAATTTAATTACAATTTTATGCCTAATTTTATATTATTATAATAGGAGCGGGATAGCCTCAACATAGGGTGGGCTCTTGAGGGCAGAGTCTCACAAGACTCGTGGGACAAGGACGGGGTAAGGCGAGGCAAGGCCAATACGTTGTGGGGGCAAAGATCAAGCACCCATAATCTAATCCCGCTTTGCCCTAACGATTTAATGTTCGGTTTGTTTTCGGTTCCGTCTTGATAACTATTGTATTTTTATTTTTATTTTATTTTTCCGGATAGGAGATAACTATTATAGTCGGACAAACGATATACGTATAGAATGCGTATTGGCCAAGCGATTTTTAACTTTTTGCTGAATACATGTACGATATACGATTGGGTTATAGAGCAAAAGGGAAAGCGTATAAAAACGACGGAAATATTTCCTTAGAGGTGAACCGACCATCATCTAAAATATTTCAAAGCAGCGCGTAACAACCAAATTAGCCATTGAACAAGAACCGTAACCACACTTCAAGAATTACCTTCTATATCCTAAATCTGCAACCCTGCAAAAATTGAATTCGCTTCTACTTCTAGCATTGCTATTTACTTTTCTCGCAACTCTCCAGGTACGCTATTCAATTCCCCAACCCCACTGCCTTTCTAATTTCATTACGTGCTATATTTTCTATGGAAAGGGTAACCCTATTTGTATTCTGCGCATTGGTTTAGGGTAATTAGATTTCTTTATTTATTTATTTATTTATTTGATTTTAGCCCTAGGTTCTGTTTGTATTTGTTGATGAATGAAATTTATATCTTCTTTTGAGGACCCATAATGGTTCTAATGCCTTCGAAATTGTGGTTCTGGAAACTGTGATGAATATGGATATGGATTGAATGATTCAATTTGAAATTTCTGTGTTTCTTGATAATATTTGAAAGACTGGTAAATCAAGAACTAGACTTTTATTTATTTTTTTAATAATTCGATAGTTGGGGGGGGAGGAATTTGAACTCTGTATAGTTCCGTTTGAAACACCAAGAAGTGCCAGTTGAGCTAGTTACAACTCTTGACAATCTAGCCTAGAACTAAGGGCAAATGTGGATATGGCATGTGTATGTGTATGGGTGATTAAGATCTATACAAAGAGATATTTAGTTAGTTAAAGGGACAATGACAATCTTTCGCTTTTCTTGATACTTGCTTTGTAAGGATCCCTAGAATAAACAGTAGGAGCCATGTAACAATTCTCATATTGAACATTGATATGAATTCCTTTAATTTCTCTCTAGGCTCTCTTTTTAATCCCCTTTCTTTTTCTTGGGAGGGTGACTACCTTGAACTAAAGTCAAAACCAAAACCAAACCCAATAATTTCCGTTTCCATCCTTTAAGACCGTAGCAAGTTCACTTCGTGGCAACCTTTCTAGGGCAAAATAATCAATTATTGGTATGCAGTATGCATTGAAGTTCATAGGAATTTAACTGAGCTGCTAAGATACGGAAATAGGTAGTCATGGAGTTTTCTTTTTCTTTTTTCCTTGAAGTTTATATGATACTAAAGGAAGGAGGTGAGTCTTTTGGATTTTGTCCAATTGCATTTTTGGTCCTCAACATTTGACTTTTGTTACACTTTAGTCTATATTCTATAAAATGTCTCAAAAAGTTCTTTACTATCATCTGATGGATAGAAAATTTTGACGTAGCAAACGGAATTTATGAAATCAAGGTCACTTTGATGACTTGGAGCCTATAATGTGGCATGAATTTTGTTATGTAACATCAACTTTTTCCATCCATCTGATAATGATAAGGACCTGTTTTTGAACAAATTTTTAAGTATAGGAATTAGGAATTAAAATGAAGCATTTTAAAGTATAAGGACGATTTTGAAACGAAAGTCAAGGGTTGAGGGCACTGCCTTGGCGAGGTTCCATGTCATTAAAAAGGAAAGAATCAAAGGTTGAGGACCAAATATGTAATTTAGCCTTTGGATTTTCATTGAGTGCCTAGTTCAAACTTTGAGGCCTCAGATCCTTAGCTTTGGAAATCTTCATTTATGTGCTCTTGTAGTGATTTAAAATTAAGGGATATTTTCAACATTGTGTGTTAAGTTTGAGATGGTTTGCATCTCCATTGTAGCTCTTGGTACTTATGAAATTTAACAAGAAATATGGTGTTTCATAGTGTTTCTTTTTTTGTCTGATCTCTTTATCTTTAAAAGGCAAAGCAATTGATCTTGGAACTCCTATCATTTTTTTAATTGATAAAATTCTATCATTTTGAAAGAAATATCTACTCATAGTTGCAAGTTATTCAGTCCCATCTTTTTTCCCCAAAAATTTTTCAGCCTCCCTTGATCAAGTTGGGGTTTGGTTTTTAATTTTTTTTTTCTTTTTCTTTTTGGGTGTTGGGTTTTTTTTTTTGGGGTGCGCCCCGGGGGCGGTGGGGGGGGGGGTGTTCTTGTAACAGAAAAATAGATCCAAATTTGCATCAATGCATATGCATGAAAGTTGTAAATCTCCTTTATGTGAACTTATATCAGACATAAACATAATATTGAATATATTTATTGGCTCATGAAAATGCTTGCTTTCCCTCTTATTGCTTACTCTTTAACCTCTTTTTATGTTTTTTATAGAACTGCTCCTGAATCTCAGTTGAGCACTTTGCGTAACCATGACTGATGTAGAGCAAGCTGGAGCAACAGATACAACATCCTCTCTGATAGAACAGCTTGGAAATGCATTTCTTGATCTGCATGCTCGCAAGGATGCTTTTGAGGATGAGGTTCAGTGGACAGAAGTTGAAGAACACTTCCGCAACCTTGAGTTGTTATTGAAGGAAAAATTTGAACAGCTTGAAGCAAAGGAGAAGGAATTTGAGGAGAAAGAAACTGAAACACGCTTATTGATTGTGGAGAGAGAGGCAGCTGTTGCTGCTAAAGAGCAGGACCTGTTGGATCGAGTGCAGGAGCTAAAAGAATCTGCTGTTACTGCCATTGCAGAGGCACGATCAGTTCACCAGCCAACATCTGTAGAGGCTGTTGATGATGGGGACAACAAAGACGGCAAGGTAAGCAGCTCTCTTGGTGATATGAATTCCCCAGAGGAGGATTCTTCTCATAAAACCACTGAAAATGCCGAAGGTGTGGCTGTTGTGGTTAAGCCACGCCCAGAGCTAATGCAATTATGCCAGCAGATGGATTCAAAAGGACTTCTGAGTTATACAATGGAGAATAAAAAACATCTAAGTGCCATTCGAGAGCAACTTTCTGTTGCACTTGAAAGTGCAACTGAACCAGCCCGTTTGGTGCTGGATTCACTGGAGGGGTTTTACCCCCCTGATGAAACTACCCAACCAATGGATAAGAAGGATGCTGCCCTTCCGGGCATGCGCAAATCCTGTGTTATGTTTATGGAAGCCATGACTGCCTTATTGGCAAGAGTTGACCCAGGTGGTGATCACCTTCTGAACCCCGAGACCAAGCAGCAAGCCAAGGCAATTGCTGATGAGTGGAACCCTAAGTTGGCTAATTCAGGCATTGATGCTGCCAATGGAAATTCATTGGAAGCAGAGGCATTCTTGCAGCTCCTCGCAACTTTTAGGATTGCTTCGGAGTTTGATGAAGACGAACTCTGCAAGTTTGTACTTGCAGTTGCTCACCGCAGGCAGGCGCCTGAGCTCTGCCGTACTCTTGGGTTAACACACAAAATGCCAGGTTGGTGTTCTTTCAACTAACTGACCTGATGGGTTCCGGAGACTTCTGCCTTGTTTCCATGAGATGTCCCTTACACTATGTTCCTTTAGGTTTCGGTAGCTTGTCAAATAACTTGAGAGACACGACAACTTTTGTTCCGCTGCTTCGATATTATTCTGTCATTGCTAAAATGGTCATTTTGTTATTGGATACAGATTGTGATGAGCTTCCATTTTTTGTGCAGGTATTGTTGAGTCATTGATCAACAGTGGAAAACAAATTAATGCAGTACGTTTTATTCATGCATTTGAGCTCACAGAAAGCTTTCCCACTGTGCCTCTCCTAAAGTCATACTTGAAGGATTTGAGGCGAAACTCACAAGGAAAGGGTGGGAACTCAGAAGGTGTTGGCGGTTCACAGGTACGTTTCTGTCCATTAGACTGACCAAGTGATGCTTTGGGAATTTTCTTGTATAGATTATTTACTGGCCAATTTTTGTTCACTTGCAGAATGAAGTAAATGCACAAGAACTTGCAGCACTGAAGGCTGTAATCAGGTGTATTGAAGAGTTCAAGCTTGAAGCAGACTACCCACTTGATCCACTTCAGAGAAGGGTTGCTCAACTGGAAAAATCCAAGACTGATAAAAAGAGGGGTGGAGATTTTGGTAGACGTCAACAATCAAAGAAGCCAAGAGCAAATGGAGGGTTCCGTGGATTCCGTGCACCAGTTGCCTCAGCTGCCACTGCTGGTAGGCAGGGTCCTCCTGCTTTTGTTGAGAGGGCAGCATACACTGGAATGTCAGAGAGGTATCCTCATGCTGGTATGGCAACATATGATTATCAGGTTCCTAGCCAGCCTGCATTTGTTCAGCAAGCTAATGATCAAAGATTATATTACTATCCCCAAGATGACAGGGTTACTCCAACCTCATATAATGCTGCTTCAACTAATTATGGTGGTTATATTGGTGGTGGATTACAGTCTTCGCACCAGCCATACATGTAATTGACATTTGCAGGTACTGTAGGAATCAAGCCTAGAGATGCTGGACTAACTCATTTGCTAATTTGTCGGTGTTAGTATGCTTCATACTTGTTGTTTCCATCAGATCCTTTTCCAATTAAGGCTTCTTTTGTCAATGCACTCCAAATGTACTTCGCCAGATTGAACCTATATATTTTAAGTTGATGGCAGTTTAAGTTAGCCGTGCATGACTTGAATATGTTCTATTGATGGTAAACCTTATGTTCTTAGAGATTAGCTCACTTCTTTTTCCCCCTCAAATTCTTACGAGAGCCTCAACACTGGCAGATGACATGGTTGGACTACGATTAAACCATTTGTTACACCGATTTCTTTTATTTTCTTTTCTATTTTTGATACAAAGGAGTTGGTGTCACACCCTTGGGACCTCTAGGTTTATGTCATGTCCCAGATTAACAACCAAAATTTTTTGCTAAAGAGATTTACTTATATATTTTTATTAACTTATACTTTAAATGCTCCTAAAATTAATGACTTGTATATGACAAAATAGTCAAGCCAATATTAAACGGAAAATAGAGGAGACAACAATAAATTAAAGAGTATTTATACTTATTTTAAAAAAATTGAAAAGGGCCATTACATAAAATTTACTCAATATTTTAAAAGTTTAACATTAAATAGAGGGGGAGGGGGCATTTTTGGAAAATAAATGGCCCCCCTTCCCTCCAACAATGATAGTGATGGTTGTTTTCAAATTGTCCATGTCGTCATTAGATTAGAGGAGGATTGTAGGACTAATCCTACTTCTGCTATTTAGATGGGTCATTGAGCATTTAATGTTCGGTCGTTGTAAGTAATTAATGTGAAGACAATAACTTCCTCTTTTTCTCAAGCAACCTCTCCTGAATTTGTGGGAGTTCATCATTCGGCTAGGAACCTTCCCCTTCAACGGGCTTCATGGCCATGGTCGAGGAACTCCAAGACTTGTGAATTCTATGAAGCCTAGGATATGGGTTTTTCCAAAACTTGGCATTAGGTAGGAGTTTGGTTCAATTATGGGACCTCGATGACCCCTAGGAAAGAAACTTATTGAGGGTCATTCTATTTGGCATATTCTTTGAGATGGGCTTATAAATACCTATTGACAATGGGCTTGATTGGGGGAATATGATCTTCCACCCATCGACAATATAAATTACTAGAGCTATTAGCCCTCCAAATGAGAGGGTAAAAAACTAATGTAATGTTAAGTATCCGAAATTTTGTGATTAACATTGTACTAATATCTTTTTTCCTTCTCTTTTTATCCATTATCACACTATCCGTTGTTTTTTTTGTTTGGACAATTCTATAATTACAATAGGAGAGGGAGAAATTGAATCACAAATATCTCTATTGAAAACACTAGGGTTGTGTTTGGTTGGAGGTGAAATAGGAAAGATAGAAAAGAAATGAGAGAAAATAAGTTTTTGGGTTGTTTGGAAAGGAGAGAAAAGTGAGAATTTTTGGTAGAGCCTAAGCATTTTCAATGAATTGCTTTTACAAAATTAACCCCACTCCTTAAGGTTAGTTACCTTATATGCCTTCATCAATATTTGTCTTTTTCTTCATTTGTTTTTGTCTATATATTTGTGAAATGTGCTGTGTTTTTTAATTTTTTTTTTTCTATTAAAAGTGGGCATGGTTGGCTTTCTTTTTGTTTGGTTCTTTACTTTTATTTTATTTTTAATTAGACATGATTTTGTTTTAATAAACTTGGTAGGATTTTTTTTTACTAATTGTTTGTTAATTTTTTTAATTGAGTTCAAATAAATAAGTTTTTTATCTCTCTACTTTTTCATTCTCCTAACAAAAGACATATAAGAGAAAACTAAATCTCTTCTATACTCACTTTTCCACCCCCAACCATATGAACACCAAGAGGTGCATTTGAGGTACAAAACTTTCTATCTTTAAAAAAAAAAAGATTTGAAGATTTATTTAAAAAATAGAAAAACAAAATCAAAATAATTTGAATAAATCTCCTTATCGGATCGTGGATACCCTACTTTCATTTACAGTATTACACCATCCCAGCAAACACCCAAAAGTTAAAAAGAAAAAAAAAAAAATCTTGTGAAGAAAAACCCAAAACTAAAGTAAAAATAAATATAAGTACTTAAGAATAATAATAAAAAAATTCCCCGATCTCCTCAGTCCTCACCAGTTGAGGAGTAAATAAATTTAAGTCCACAAGTTGATTAGTATTAAATTTCGGACACATTACCTAACAAACAAATAAATACAAAAAAAATAATAATAAATAAGTTTTTTCTAACTGACTTCCCTCCTTCCTTCCCTCTCTTTCTCTCTCTCTCTCTCTCTCTCTCTCTCTCAACGAGCTACCGTTTCGTTTTGTTCACTCGACCTCTTTACCTCCCCCAGCCATTCTCTCTCTTCTCGAAAGTTGAATCTCGATCTGCATCCATTTCATTTCGCCAACTATCTTTAACTCACTCTCTCTCTCGCCCGACCCACCCACTCACCCAAATGGCTCGGGCATTTTTAATCCAGCTCTTCACCTTCACCATCCTCCTGATCGTCCAATCATCTCCCTCCACGTCACTCCTCCTCCGCCCTCCTCACGGTGGGCCCCGCCAGTCCATGCTATTGCCTCTCTTCCTCTCTCCTCCAAATCCCCGTCGCCACCTCCGAAGATCCGACCCGCAAACCCACCCCAACGCTCGCATGGGCCTCTACGACGATCTCCTCCGCAACGGGTACTTCTCTCATTCATTCTCTATTGCTTGCTTTTCGATTTAGAACCTGGAAATGTTTGACTATATTTATTTAACACATATCAATACATGTAAGGATTCGTAGCAAAATTTTGGGACTAAGACTTTGTTTTCGTTGTTGTATTATAGATACTACACGACGCGACTTTGGATCGGTACGCCACCTCAGATGTTCGCTCTTATTGTTGATACGGGAAGTACTGTCACCTATGTCCCCTGCTCTACTTGCGAACAGTGTGGCAGACACCAGGTCTAACATTTCTTAATCATGCACTTTTTTTTTTTTTTTTTGTTTGGATTTATATCTGATTCATAATAATAATAATGTTATTGTTTTGTACTAACTAGGATCCGAAGTTCGAACCAGAATTATCTAGTACCTACCAACCTCTGCAATGCAATTTGGATTGTAACTGCGACAGTGAGAAGGTACATTGTGTGTACGATAGACAATACGCTGAGATGAGTAGCAGCAGCGGTGTTCTTGCTGAGGATGTTTTGTCCTTCGGAAATTTGAGTGAACTCCAGCCGCAGCGTGCTGTTTTCGGCTGTGAGAATCAGGAAACCGGTGACCTCTATAGTCAACGTGCCGATGGAATCATGGGTTTAGGCCGTGGTGATCTTAGTATTGTGGATCAACTTGTTGAAAAAGGTTTGATCAATGATTCATTCTCGTTATGCTATGGTGGAATGGATATTGGCGGCGGTGCTATGGTTCTTGGTGGCATTTCTCCTCCAATTGACATGGTTTTTACACAATCGGACCCTGTACGAAGGTGTGTTTTGTGTGAAACAAATTAGTCTTATTGATATAAGACATCCCTGTATTTAAATTTTTTTTTCTCCTAACAAATACATTTGATTCGCGCATTTACTCTAGTTTCGGGATGGCAACAGTCCATACTACAATATTGATTTGAAGGAGGTACATGTTGCGGGGAAGCCATTGATGTTAAACCCAATTGTCTTTGATGGAAGGCATGGAACTGTCCTGGATAGTGGTACAACATATGCTTACTTTCCTGAACCAGTGTTTATAGCATTTAAGGACGCGGTAAGATCCTGTTCTCTTCGTCAATTCTGAATGAGTTTCAAGAAGATTTATGAATATATTCTTGCTTAAGTTACACTGATAAGTGAACTTTTGAAATTAGTCTTAAGTACCTCATAATTCTTTCTGAATGATATTAACAAAGGGGCTATTTGTGGTTACAGAAATGATAAATGAGAAAATAAACACAAAGGGGTTCGTTTTTTGTTTGGTGAATATTATGCAATTGATTCAATTTATAGACAATCTGTATCTGATTGTAATATTTGTCAAACCATGAGTGTGTTGGCCAAGCAGATCTTTGTGCTTAAATTTCTTATACTCTTTTGTTTTGCTTTGTTTTTTTTTTTTTTTTTTTTTTTTGGTATCAGTGGGTTTTAGACTTTTAGTCCTCACCTTTTAGCTTTTAACCTTTTTGGTTTGTTTTTCTTTCCCTCTCAATTTTAGTCTTTCTCTGACCTCTAAATGTTTCTGATTTTCTGAAAGTAACTATATATGACTGCAGATTATGAAGGAACTTAATTCCATCCAGAAGATCCAAGGTCCTGATCCAAATTTTAATGATATCTGCTTTTCTGGTGCTGGAAGGTACTGCCTATAGCAAAACAGATGACTTTGACTGCATAAATGAACTACTTTCTTTTTAACATTATATATCGTTTTTGCTCCAGTGATGTCTCTGAACTATCAAAAACCTTTCCTGTGGTTGACATGGTATTTGGTAATGGGCAAAAGCTGTCACTATCACCTGAAAATTACTTATTTCGTGTAAGTAATGGACTTGTTCATATATGTTTCTTTACATACATACATACATACATAACAAATCCTTTCTTAAAATGTAACAAGCTTTTTGAAGTCTTTTCTAATAGGATCTGCACTTTCTGGATGCAGCTTTTGTGCTCTTCCCATTGGTGATTTGTTTTATACATTGACTGATTTTTTTTATTTTTTTTATTTTTCTGGTTTATTTGATATCAAACTTACGAAGCATTTAAAGGTACGTGGTGCATATTGCCTGGGGATTTTTCAGAATGGAAAAGATCCAACTACTCTTTTAGGAGGTATGTTATGCTTTAACGATTTCCTTTCTTTTTTCTTTTTCTTTTAACCCATGCCATGGCTTTTGTGTTCATTTTCATGTTAAACTGCCAACTTCCTTTCATTAAATTTATGCAGTACTTTTACATATGTATCCATTGTGATAGGTATTATCGTCCGCAATACCCTTGTTATGTATGATCGTGAGCATTCAAAAATTGGTTTCTGGAAAACTAATTGTTCAGAATTATGGGAGAGACTTCAAATATCTGGTGCCCCTCCACAAATGCCTTCAGCTCCAGGTAGAGAGCCCCCACCTACAACAGCACCCACTCAAGTACCAGATCATGTACTTCCAGGTATAGTATATTGCTGGCCTTCAATCATATTCAGCATAGAGTTTGGTAGCTTAAGTTAACATTTAAGATAAGAATTGTGTAAAAGATAGATTAATTAAGAACTCTAGGTATGAAGACACGGGAATACTACCTAAGGTAAATGTAGTTTGTTGCGTTCATCATTGCACACTTAATTTATTTGAACTAGCTCCTTCTTTCCACACACACACACGCACACACACATTTAAAAAAAAAAAAAAAAGATAGATTAATTGCAAAACTAGATTTTTTTTTTTTTTTTTTAATCTGTGCAAATGGGAATCTTGAAAGTATAATGAACATTTGTTGACTTCTAGTAGTTACTGTTTTAGGTTTTTTGCAGCCTTTTATCTTATGTCAAGTAAAATCTAGGTGTTTATAAAAAAGAAAAGAAAAGAAAAAAGAGTAAAATCTAGGTATGTAAACCAAAGCTCTAATCTTACTCTACATTACAAAAAAAAAGGTATATTACTTTGCCTTTTTGTGACATAACTATGTATTGTAGTTTGTCTGATTGATACGCTCTCTTATTATATTCTCTCAATAACATTGATGCACAGGGGAACTCCAAATTAAACAAATAACATGTGATATGTTATTGAACGTCAGCTACCCAAATCTGAAGACTCACATTGCAGAACTGGCTCAGTTTGTTGCTTATGACTTAGGCATTAATTCTTCTCAGGTTAGACAAATGCCATATTGGAATGCATAAAATTTTTTGAACAGCATTTGTTCAATTGGTTCAAAGCTAGCTTCCTGATTATGGATATGTCTGTTTATAATTGGGTCCTTTTAAGTTAAAGTTCATTTTCACTTGAGGGTAACAATAATTATGAATGTATGATTTCAGGTTCGTTTAATGAATTTTACTCCCAGTGGAAATGATTCCCTTATTAGATTGGCCATCTTTCCAGCAGGGTCCAGTAACTATTTTTCAAATGCAACAGCTAATGTAAGTTTGCATCTGTGAATTGCAAGTATTGTCAGTGCAAAAAATTATAAGCATTTGTGTGACGATTTTGTTCTGTTCAGAGTATAATTGCCCAATTTGCTGAACATCATGTGCAACTTCCCGGTACCTTTGGAAGTTATCAGTTGGTTGGATGGAACATTGAGCCTCTGGAAAAACGGTAATTTACTTTTCACTTTACAGAGTCTACTTGTTCCAGATCATATTACATTTTTTACTTCATCAATTGGTCTTCTCCGGATTTGCATAAAGCCTGATATTTGAGTATTGGTAATGAGATTGAGTGATATGCTAATTGTATAAGTATAATTTATGCTAATGGAATTGAAAAACCCGAGTGGGTCTCTTTGAGTTGGTTTGTTTGGGATTTGCTTATTTTGTTGAAACTAAAAACTTTTTGGTGAAAGTACTATAAATAAAGGTAAAAGTGAACTGAAATAGTACAGAAGGATCCATAAATAGTACCAAAAAGTGCAGTGAGCCTCATGAATAATAGCAAAAATAAGCTAATTAGTAAAATAAGCTAGCAAAATTAATCATGCCAAACGTACTGTTATTACTAAAATCTAAATATAACCCTATATAGAAAAAGTGAATATTTCACCCCTAAAAAAAATTGTTATGAAAATAGAAAATTGTTATTATGTTATCCGTGGGTGAAAGCATGTGAGTACTGCACACATATGAGATAAAATTGGATGATGTACCTGAAAAAGAGGGAAGCCCTCTACTATAAATGGAGATATGCATGGTTGAGGCTGAGTTTGTCTTGCAATTGAAAGACATATTAAGAGATTCACCAGTGAAGATACATTCAGAGTCTCTTCCCCTACTAAACATGGGTGGAGGGTTAGGTCATGAATTCTATCCCATATGTGTTAGTTATATTGCCCATGAAAAAATATATTAGCAATGGAACAAATACTTATTATTTAGATTATTGTATGTCATATCCTCTTTCAAGATTATTTGGTATATATATATTATATTTGGGCTTTCTAAAATAAAATTATTAGAAGTAGTAAAGGAGGACATCAATATAAAGCGTTTAGCAAAGAGTATGACTTCGGATAGAATATAATGGATGCAAAAAAAATACATGTGGCTAAACCTGATTAGTCTGTTGAGGATCCATAGCCAATCCCAAAGTTTTGGCACCAAGACTTGGTTGTTGTTTGGGCTTCCCATCTCATCAGATTTTCCCAAATAGTTACCACTTCACCCATCTTGCACAGCTTTCTATTTGTTAAATAGTGGCCTACTGCCTATCTTGAGTAACCTTTGGTGTATACTAAAAGCTTTTCGGAGTTTGACATCATATTATCATAGACTGCCTCTTTTCTTAGTATTGTATTTTTCTGAATGTTGCAGTACTTGGTGGCAGCAAAACTACCTGGTGGTATTTTTAGCAGTTGTTGTTACAATAATTATTGGATTGTCAGCTTTTGGAATGTGGTTTATTTGGAGACACAGACAACAGATGCTTAATGCATACAAGCCTGTCAATGCTGCCGCTCCAGAGCAAGAACTCCAACCAATTTAAAATTTTAGGAACCATCTTTGCATGGGAATTTATGTCAAATTATGTAGCTATCAGAATCTCTTTGACTCACACAATGACTGAATTGAAACAATATCTTCTTAACCGACCAAGATTCTTGCTCAGTAAAGTGGATGGTCCTTTGCAATGCTTATTCAGTAAATCCAGGTAGGGAGGTATAGGTACACACGTTTTGGATTTGTTTTGTAAACATAATCAACTTTTTTAAGCAATATTGTAATATACTAGTGTATTAGAAGCTTGCTCAAAAAAGCACTGTACAAGTTCTTTGATTCATTTTACTTTCATTATTGTGGTTTACCTTTTTGAATAAAGTTATAGAGCATGGATTTCACAACCATTACAAGCTAAACCAAGAAAGTCTGTTCTTGCTGTATTACTTCTGTTTCAATTGTTAAATGAGTTACATGCGTATTGTTACATGGAAATGAAAACAAGCATGATAGATTCCGCTGACACAAGTCATTGTATTGTTACTGAGTGAAAGAAAATTTGTAACATGCCCCACTCGGATTTATTCAGATTATACAAAAGATAAATCCAAACAAGCATGTATGCATGCAGCAGAAGATAAGATCTTTGTGGTAGGGATGGCAAAATGCACTTGTTTGTAATAAAGGACAACATCATCAAGGGAATCTGCGTATATGTAACCTAAAAAAATTTTTACAACGTAGAAGAAAACTGAAACAAAGATAATGCTGCCTAAAATCTGAATTTTTGCAAGCCATTTGTGGTTATTTCCCCTGGTTGCATTCCTTTCAGAGTTATCAAACTGCTAGGGCCAATGTAGACAGCACAATTTGACATTTTAGACCCCTTAGTAGCAGCAATCGTGTGATTAATCGTCTTACTTTCAACATTGTAAGCCATTAGTTTCTTGTCTTTTATCCAAAACCACAAATCACCTGACCGAGCGAGAAGAGGAACAGGTTCTCCATCAAATCTGAAGTGTTGTTCATGAATGCCAAGGGAACAACAATCATCTCTTTACCCCATTTGAGCTTCTTGTAATCTTCTAACACCATGACATTGATAACTTCTTCCACTCTAAAAGCAAAAGATAAAGACCCATTCCAATCTAAAGCCTAAACTTTTTCCCAATCCAAGAACAATCCTTGTGGCATAATATTACTATTAAAGCTCTCGTTCTCCAAATCAAGAGATACTATCTCTTTACAAAAGCATGTTCTAACCTTGTTTACTCTAATGCAGTGAACAGCCTCACCTGCTAACACAATCATAATTTTCTCTCTTTTCTTGTTAGCATCTTTTAAGTTGGGGAAATTGAGAGTTCTCCATGAGTTTTCACTTCCAACGGTAAGAATTTCACACCTTCAATTTCGGCTTCCTCGTTATCATCACATACAGAGACCAACTTATAACAACCAGTAGATGGAACAAAAGAGAATGTCATACCAAAACTCTTCTTACGTGGGTCAGGCAGTTCAAGTATTTGGTGGGTGGCATGATTCGCAATATAGTATTTTCCAGAAGCATTGCTTTTTGATAGCAACAAGCCATTGCAACCACAGATCAACTGGAAAATTTCCCTGCCACTGCCACCACCACCGCCAGAAGGAGCACTACAAATTGGGCAAGTATTGTAAAAGCGAGTAATATTTGTAACTCGGCTCATATGCTTTTCAATGAGTTGACAATCTTGAGTTAAAGCATACCATTGTTTGCAAACACACTTCATTCTAAGCGCATACTTGACAGGCAGCCAGCTCAGGATCTCCGTAATGATGTCCAAGGGAATGGACCATTGTTCAGCAGAGATGGAGATTTTTCCATTGCTCTTCTTAGTTACAGCAATCTCTGGCTTCGAACTCGAACTTTTATCTTTATTTGCAATTCTGTGTTGTTCCTTGGACGTTTCAAGCCACTGTAGAGATGAGCAGCAAGAAAATTGGGTGGCAACGTTTCCCGTGATGCTCTTGAGAGACACTCCAATCCGCACACAAGACCTTACAAAGGAACAAACGTGGAATTGGCTTTTCTAATGTGAATCAAAAGAAATATTTTTTAGCACAAAACACAAATTCAGTGTAGGAGAACAATTACTAAGTTATGAACTTCATTGGCCAACCTAAATCCAATGCCCTTAAACAGGGAGCATGCACTTCACATGGAAAAAAAAAATCCCACATCAGTGGACATAAAGAAGCAAGGGAAATTTAAAAGGATTTTGAGTGTGTTAGCGTGCGTGCTCGGGAGAGACACAGATTTATGGTGGTGGGAATAAACAGTAGGCAAAACCAAGCTTTCTTCCACTATTAAGCACAAAAATAAACAAGTAGAACTCTTTGAATTTACTTTTACGGAACACCCCTATAATCTTTAAAAGCAAAAGAACATAGGCTATGTTTGGTAATAAACAAATAGAGCTCTTTGAATTTTCTGTTTTCAAGACCTAAAAACTTGTTTGGTAACTTATTATAGGCCAAAATACAAGAACTGTTTCTAATTTCCAAATTGTGAAGGAAACTGTTTCTAACTTATTTTAGGCAAACAAAAAACAAAAAACTGTTTCTAATCGCTTACCTCCTAAACTCTGAAGTTAGTAATGCTAAAACAACCAAACAAAGAACAGAGAGCAGAGGGAATTAATATGAAAAGAAAAAGAAAGAGAAATTAGGAAGATAGCAATCATTAGGGACATAATCAGCAAGATAAAGGCTTAGACATTTATTTCTTATAAAAAATAAAAAATAAAAAATTACAATTTAATTATGAACTCCAAATAATGCATACGTTACTTAATCAGAACTTTTAAAAATTAGTTGATTCTTTATGAGCAAACTTCACAAAAATCAGAAAGTTTGAAGTACAGAAGAGCATGTCATTTGATGTTTGAGTCCTGAGGGATTACAGTGCAAAACCAAAACTTTCTGGGAAACAAAAAAGGAAGTAACCAGTGGGAAAAATTATTTTTGGTATAAAAGGTTGAAATTTAAAAGCACCATTCAAATAAGCACACGTGATAGTTGAAAAATAGGTCAGACAAATGAAAAGGCAACACAAAATTTTACTTACAAATTTCTACCATGAGGCAAAGAGAACTAAGGTGAAGCAAAATCCAAACTTCTATGCATTTGATTTTTTGTTTTAGTGAAAACAAGCAGAGACGTTTGTTTTTCTTTAGGAGCCATGGAGCACATGGGCATTCTTGGTCTATTCCGTTGTGTCCCAAAATAAAGTACAAAAAAAAAAAAAAAAAAAAAAAGTGTAACAATTTTCTTTTTCTCCCTCTTTTCTCTAATTTCCTCAGCATTCAAAAAGATAATCAAGCATTGAAGAAATGAAAAAAGATTTACCCAAAAAAAATAAGAAAAAAGAAGAAGATATGAAAGAAGAGTGTAACCAAATGATTTACCTTGCCTAGGCAGGGTGGAAAATGACTCGCTGGACAGGTGGGTAGGGGTTGGAGACTAAGGTATGAGGGCACAATGCGCTGTGGACAAGAAGTCAAAGACATGTTATAAATGGAGTCGCAATAGCACTTGAGTAATTCTAGTTTCACACCGTTTATAATACTTTTTTTTTCGCAACAATCTTATATGAAGGATAATAAATTAGTAATTGACTATTTGTTGCTTTTATGTGAATCCATCACTCAAATAGTTTCTCAAATTAGAATTATGGTAAAGTTGTGATACAAAAGATTATGGTCTTAGATATATATATATATATATGTATTTTTTTTTTCTATTATCATCTATAAAATAATAATAATAATAATAACTCACATTATAACTTCAGCTATTTTAGCTAACGCAAAAAAGATTTACTCAAAAAATAATAGTCATCTATAAAATAATAATAATAATCATATATATATATATATATATTTTTTTTTTTTCTATTATCATCTATAAAATAATAATTGTAGGGATTGGATTTGAGCTCTTCTATTGGATGAGTGGACTCAGACCCAACTATCCCAATACAATAAATTTGTAGAGAGTGGGTCAAAGAGCTAGGCTTTAGTGCATGGACAACAGTTAATATAGTGTTCATGACAATCAAACAAAAATGAACTAAGTTTATCAAAGAAAGTTTGTTCTCAGCGCAATCCAAGGAGTTTTGTTTTAGTAAATATTGAATGAGAATGGTTATAGGAGTTCTTGAGATTGCTATAGTGCTTTCTCTTCTCCTTTTTCTCCCCCTGATCTCTGGGGTCTCTACTCTTATTTATACTACATATCTTCTTTCATCTCTACCCTACACATGGATAGTTGATGGTTTATGCTGATACTTGTCCCATCAGCCCCCTCTAGAAGTCTTCTAGGGTGGTTGTAAGGCTGCAATAATACTGTGCAGAGGTCACTTCCTCATTAATGCGGTCAGGGAATTAGCTGGGGTGCATTCAATGCAGTGACAACAGCTTTTCCCAAGATATTTTGGGATTCTTCTCTGTCTTTTGTTCCTGCAATGCTTATCCATATTTCCAGAAATTCATGGATCGCACCTCTAGATGGCAGGCATCCTTTACGAACCTCGGCCTTGGCTAGTTGAGGACAAATTCATCCTCGGCACAAACTCCTAGGCCATTATGTTCAATATTGTTTTTCTTATCTACTAGCATGGGTTTCCTTGGGTATACTTACCCATCCTCGGACGGCCCCTTATCCTTGACTTGGGCCTTAAGCTCAAAACTCAATTGTATGATTTGGGCCCATGACCCCACAATAATAATAATAATAATAACTCACATTATAGCTTCAGCTATTTTAGCTAACGCAAAATTTGGCAATCTTATCTTAAACAAATTTGACAATCTTATCTTAAATTAGGATTTGTTTGGATATCGCTTATTTGCTAAAAACTGAAAACTTATTATTGAAAACACTGTAACAAAATAATTTTTAAATATAAATAGTGCCGTGTGGCACCCAGCAAAATATATAATCTACATTTTATGTGGAATTGGCTGACAAGTGCACAATTGTTGTGGAACCTACCTTTTAAATGCCAAACATAAACGTGCGGAGAGAAACACTTTACATACTATCACTTAATTACTTGCCCTACTTTATAGTCTTCGTGGAGCTTTAAATTTTTGGCTGAAAACATTATTAGGAGCTAGTGATAAATAAATAAGAAGGGGGTTTTGAGTGGTTCATGTAATAAGTAATGCAGAATTTGACAATTTTACTCTTTTGGTTAACGTAAATTAACACACGGCAGTGCGAGCATAACTATTATTATCCTTGTCATTGTCGTTGTTATTATTACGATCATCTTCTGTAGAATCTGTACTTTTAAGAAAGAATTTGATGCTCAAAGACAATATTCACAGTTTTTTTTTTTTGGTAAAATACGGAGGAATTATACTAATAATCAAAAATTATAGGAGTCCGAATAGTATGGGTTACAGCATTAGAATCATAGTTCAAAGCCTCCATAACTACAAAAGGAGGATTTACATAAGAAACAAAGGAATCCTCTTGGCAACGCCCAATGTTTGCAAGCAGGTCAGCAACTTTATTGGTCTCCCTGAAGCAGTGCTGCATGCGATATTCCAGGAAAGCTTGGAGCATGCTCCTGCATTCATTCACAATAGGTTGAGCTAACCGGTTAGTATTGTTTGGTTTTGAGAAAAGATTGATGACTTCAGATGCATCCACATTAATAATAAGTTTGTCAATGTTAAGGTTTAAAGCCATAGCTATTCCGTCCCTTAAGGCCCACAATTCTGCAAGAAGAACACTAGAGGAGCCAATAAGTCTAGAGAAGCCCTGAACCCAAGCACCATTAGAGTCCCTAAGAAGACCCCCCCCCCCACCAGCACGACCTGAAGAATGAAGAACTGATGCATCAGTGTTCAGTTTAAACCATCCCACACACGGCTTAGACCAAGTAGCAGAACGCTGGATTTTCTGGCTATGGGAGCGAGAACCTTGGACGAGGAAATGGAACTTAGCAGCTTTAGCAATACAAGATTGCACGATATCAAGGCTTTGTTGTTTCCCACGGAATGCCATAGAGTTTCTATTTAGCCAGAGAGTCCATAACCCAAAAATGAAAATGACTTTCCAAGGGATACCAAGGTGTTTAGAAGGAAAGCTACAGGTACAATTGAAATGAAGCCATTCCATAAGGGGCAGCCCAAAGGATTGAATGACTTTAGAGTGCAACCCAAGTTTATTCCAGAAGCTAACCGAGCTTTGACATTCTCTTAAAAGATGAACAATGGACTCGGGATGGTTGTTGCATAACGGGCAAGATTGGTTAATAGTAAAACCTCTTGAACCCAACACTTCTCTAACTGGAATGCTATTGTATGAACACAGCCAAAGGAAAATGAGGATTTTATGTGGAGCAATAAGCTTCCAAATCCAGTTAGCAGAAAAAGTGTGGGGGTTCAAAACATTTAACCCTTTAGCCAACATATAGGCAGATTTGAGAGAAAAATTACCATCTTTCGACAGAGCCCAAGCAATTAAGTCTTCACTAGGAAGGCCGATGTTAATAGGGATTGCATTAATGGTAGCCAAGAGGGGTTGGGGAAGAATGAAGGAGAGGTTTTCCCATGACCAAGTCCCATTGCTATCAAGAAAGTGAGCAACCAACCTCTGATCTTCCTGAAAGTTAAGGGAGCCAGATATGACAGACCTGAGAGTACCAAAAGAGGTCCAAGCATCATTCCAAAAAGAGGTGGAGTTGCCCGAAGAAATCACTTTCCTCAGACCCGAATCAAGAATGGGCCTAGCGGCCTTACAAGCTGCCCAAGTTCTAGAACAAGTACCTCTAGAGAGCCATGGAGAGCAGCTGGAGCGGTTAGACATGTATTTTCCTCTCAACACTTTTGCCCAAGGCATGTTTTCCCCAGTGGAGAGATTCCAGACCAGTTTAGCAAGCAGTGTAAGGTTTCTAGGTCGAGCGGCACGAATACCAAGCCCCCCTTGATCAGTAGGCAATGTGACAGTGTTCCAGTTTATCATGTGCATTTTCTTTTTTTCAGGCGTGGAGCCCCAAAGGAAGTTGCGATTAGCTCGGTCAATTTCTTGGCAAACCCGACTAGGAAGTAAAGCACCTTGCATAACATAATCAGCAATAGCACTAGAAGAAGATTGGATTAAAATACGCCTTCCAGCCAGAGAGAGAATGTTGGCTTGCCAACCAGTAAGTTTACCTTGAATATTTTGAATAATGAAGTCGAAGTCCTTACTACCCCGATTGGAGAATTTTAGGGGAAACCCAAGATATTTGTCAAACTTTCTAGTTTCCAAGAAACCAAGAGAGGAGCAGATACTGGTCCTAAGTGAATCAGAGGTGTTTTTGGAAAAGAGAATACGTGACTTCTCATTACTTACTTTTTGACCCGACAGTTGGCAAAAATGATTAAGCACATCGTTAATAGCATGTGTTGTGGATGAAGTAGCTTGTCCAAAAAGGATAATGTCATCAGCAAAAAACAAGTGGGAAAAGGCGGGACCAGATCTAGAAGCTTTGACTGTTTTCCAAGCCTTGCGGGATGTCTTTTCATGGATGAGCAGTCCGAGGTACTCAAGGCAGAGGATAAAAATGTAAGGAGAGATTGGATCCCCTTGCCTAATTCCGCGAGAGGGGTTGAAGGGTTCAAGCTTGCCTCCATTGAAGAGGATGGAGATAGTAGAGGATGAAATGCAATCCATAATGAGTGCAATCAGATTTGGAGGAAAGTTGAAATGAAAGAGCACCTCACGCACAAAACTCCATTCCAACCTATCAAAAGCTTTCTCCAAGTCAATTTTCAAAGCCATTACACCAGTGCAGCCTCTTTTCCTTTCCATAGAGTGAAGGATCTCCTGAGTAATAATCATATTATCCAGGCCTTTTCTACCAGGTATAAAGGCAACTTGGAGAGGGGAGACAAGGTGCTGCATGAAGGGTCTAATTCTATTCACAATGACTTTAGAGACAATTTTGTAGACCGTAGTGCACACTACACACACACAAAACGATGAGGTTCTGTGAAGGTTTTTATTATTATTATTATTATTTTTAAAAATAAGTCACGGTGATTTATTTAAAAAAAGGAAAGAGAAAGAAAGATAACATATACAAACTACCCCTAAAGTTTGGGTTAATGCCGTACATTACCCAAACTTAAAAAAAAATATCCAAATTACTCCCTAAGCATAAACTGCACTTAACACTATTTGAAAGTTTTCCGACTCCTCCAAGTATTTTTAAGCTTCCTTCTCCATGACGGTTATTCATCTACTATTTATTATTCTGATATTCCCTTATGCATGTAATTGTCACAATATAGTCATTGTGGAACTACATTGTGGCAATTAAACTCACTACAAATTAGTTTTTGGGAAATGGAGAACAAACAATGTCAAGTGCGACTTATCTTATAGGGCAAATTGAATAGTTTTGTAAAGTTTGAGTGGCATCCGGTGACCAATATTGGTCCAAACTTTAGGGTTGATTTTTGTAATGTACCCAAAAATAAAAAATAAAAAATAGCGAGTCACTTAAAAGTTAAGACAGTTTAAAAAATTATTGCAAAATAGGCAGTTAAAAGTTCAAAATTTTTATCACAATGTGTTTAATAGCTAGGTTACTCATCACAACAAAAAAAAAGAAAAAAAAAACACTATTATTTCCTATATAAAATAAAGCACTATTTATCCCCCCAAAAAAAAATCACTAAGGTGGCATTGGCCGTTTGGTATGGGGTTATCTTTTAAAATTCTTAAAAATGTTGAAAGATTCTCATATTTGATTGCAAATCATATAAGGGAATCATATTCCAATGGTATCTAAATTCCCACTTAATGCCTTTTTTTTTAGGAATGTTGATTCTTTTTTTTCTTTTTTTTTAAAAAAAGTAGGTTTCTAGATTTTCATGTCAGGATAAAGTTACATTTTGTATAAACTGACAATTGTAACTGTAGGGTCTGTGTTTGTAGCCCAAGCTCAAAAGATATGGGTTAAAGGCCCAACGAACCCAGGACAATGAATTTGTAGAGAGTTGGCGAAAGAGCTGGGCTGGTTATGAATTAAACAATGGTTGGCTAGGTTACTTGCAGTGATGATAACATGAAATAATACTTGAACAACTCCCTGAATGAATGTCCGAAAAGATGTTTTATTAAGTGAACAGTAATTACAATATTCAGAGCTACAGTAAAGTTTTTCTTCCTTTTTTTTCTCGTTCCCCATTATTAGGGACCCTTCTTCTTTATATAGCACCCTTTCCCATCATCTCCATCGTCCACATGTTCTTCATCTGCGTATCTACTCAAGTACATGTCATGTCATATGTCTACTTTAGTTCTTTGTGAGTGGCGGTAGCTGAGGTTACACTGTTCAGGGGTCTTCTCCACATAAATGCGGCCAGAAAAGCTGTTACAATGCATTAAATACGGTGGTAGCAGCTTTTCCTTTAGATATTTTTTAGTTCTGATCATCTCCAGACCTACCCAGAACTTATCATTATCATTGGGATTGTTAGGAAGATCGTTTGGACCTTCCACACGTTTGATTGATCAAGGTTATTTGTGACCGAGGGGTAAGACACCTTCGGACCAGTAGTGGCCTCTTCGGACGGTACTCCCCCTCTACTTCTGGGCTTCCTGCCTTCAGATGGGCCGTTCCAACCAACTATTGCTCCTCGGAAATATAATACTCCTTAACATGGTGCCCCAGGCCCATTGAGTAGCTCTGGGTTTTTACCCCCCACAATAGCCCCTCAAAATCTTAATTTTTTCCTCGTATCCGAAGAAAAAAATGGGATTTTGACTTGTCACAGAGTAAAAGCTTGAAAACAGACAAAAATTCGTCCTGGCACGTGTGTAGGTATAGATGCGCGCGCTCCATCATTGCTGCCGTTGTTTTCCGTATTCCCAAAGCGCTACATTAATTACTCCAGGGGGCGTCTTGTCCTTTGCATCCAACGGTGGGCTATTGATCCAACGGACAGGGTTCTTCCTTAGGATTTGGGCGAAATAACTTCTGCCCCTTCGTTTGACCTCGTATAAAATCTCAGAGGTAGACATTTCTCTCTTACTTTGCAACTCTTAGACCATCCCATAAGAACAAGCACACAAACGCTTCGAGCTCTTCCAATCGCTGATTTCAATCCTTCCCAGAGTTTTCAAGAATCCTTTTGCGCGTTCAGAGATCAGTCTCTAGTTCAGTTCCTGTAAGTTCTCATCATCTCAATCCTTCAGTTTTCTCTTCGGCTGTCCTTTTTTCCCTTTGAGCGACCGTTTCCTCACTGCTGCATCGTACCTCCGCTTTTCTATTAAGGAGTGATGGGTAAACTCGAGTATTTGGTAGATAGGCCTGCCCAGTTGGAGAAGTTTAGGGCCACATACTACATACCTCCAAACGTGGGTGTGAGGTATTGCCCTCCGGAGAAAATACTAACTGATCGAAAAATGGGGGAAGTCGTGATTCCTGTCATCGTCTTCCTAGAAGGGGGAATGACAATTCCTATGGGCCCTATCACCACTAGCTACCTTCGAAATCATAGGATTACCCCTTGTCAATGCGCGCCTAATATGTTTAGGATCTTAGGGGCAATTGAGGACCTTAACCGTCACCTAGGATTGGGACTCACTTAGCTCGACGTGGTGCACATGTATGAGTTCCACAGCCAGTAAGGGGCGGGATATTATTTAAAATCCCGGTCCGACATTGTTAGGCTCATTTCCTGCCTCCCCAAATCCAATAAAGAGATGAAGGATGACTATGTGATCATCTTGGGCGCGTGGCATGACGGCCCTTTCTGTCCGACCAAGCTAGGAGAGCCAGGTGGGACACATTAGACTTAGGCACACTAACCATAGGCTCAGGATCTTCGTCTTTTAACAGTTTTTGATTCTTCTTGTGTTGCTGTTTTTCAGTTTCTAACAAAGCTCTGCTGTGACTTGTAACAGATAAAAGAAACATCTCTCCTCGGCTCAGCCTCACCAACGTCACCATGCTTAACTTTTTACTACGGTCCGAGATCTTTGTAAGCGAGGACGGACAACTCCGATCTGCTCCCCTCATCCTAGGGTACAAAGCGAAGCCAAAAGACTTCCAACCGGTTGGTAACGCGATAACTCAGGGAGATAAATGCCTCAACCGTATTGACGTTGCGTGGAAGGGTTTTTTGGCACCGTACGAGCTTCCACCCGTACCACGCCCAAACCCCCAGGGTATACCCCCTCTCGTCCAGCCACTCCAGCAAGTTCCCCTCGGACCAGAGGTTGAGGGTGAAAAGGTTGGTTCCTCCACCTCCTCACTAGAGGAGCAAATAGATAAGTTCCACTTCGGGGGGGAAGCCTCAGGGGCAAAACAAGTAGTAGAGGTCTCGGACATTGAGGAAGAAGGTGATAGGCAGTCCAGCATCCACCCACTTTTGATAACTGCTCTTCCTGACGATTCTTCGGACGACGACATGGCGGATTTGAAATGTTTAATGAGGAATAGGGGCCAAAAGACTGAGCAGAAAGGCGATGAGACCTCTCAACCAGTAGAGACCCTGCCTCCAGCGCCTCCCCAGGCTCCTGAACTCGGCTTGAAGCCCATGCTGAACCTACAGAAGAAAAGGCCCCTCGAGCCTGAAGAGAGGGAGGTGGGGGTGCCACCAAAAATGAATAAGCAACAGAAGACGGCGAGAGACCATCGAGGCAAAAAGGCCTCTTCCACTGAGAGCCGCGATGAGGTCATCGGGGCTGAGATCTGCCGAGGGGGAGGACCTCGCATCAGGTCCCCAAGGCTAGAGCTGGACGGCGCTTCCATTCCTTGGGATACATCCCTCAGGAATTATGATAGGGGAAGGGCAGGATATGTTGCTGAGGCCCTGCAGCAGCCACTCCTCCTCCCTCATGATATGGAATCCTACAGGCGCTTTAACCAGCAGGAGCTCTTCTTATCCCTTAAGAGGGATATAGCCATGGTAAATGAACTCACTCTCTTAATTCAGGTTCTGTTTTTAATTTGCTTTGCTTCCTTTCTTCACCTTATGCTGAAAATGTTGTCATGCAGATTACTCAGCAAATCTACGTTGCCGAGGAATGGAACAAAAAGTCCTACCTTGAGGCCCAAGTAGCAGCCCAGTCTCAATCCGAGGCGGAGAAAGCTTTTGGCCAGCTGAAGGAGGAGTATGCTCGCACGTCAGAGCAACTTAAAGCCGTGACCAGGCAGAGAGACAACCTTAAAGCCGGCCTTAAAAACGCCGAGACCCAGGCCGAGGAGCAGTGCAAACAATTGAACATGTCAGAGATCAACCTGGCGACCGAAAGGGAGCTAGTGAAGGGTTTCAAGGCTGAACTCCAAAAAGCCAGAGAGAGCGCCCGAGCAGCCGAGCAGGAGGCTCAACTGGCCAAGGAGTCAGTTGAAGCTGAGAGAAAGGCGGCATATCAGCTGGGAGTGGATGAGACTGGGAAACAGCTTACGGAGCAATTTGCTTCGGTTGGTCGCGAATACTGCGACATAACTTGGCAAAAGGCACTGGACGTTGCTGGGGTCCCCTCAGACTCTCACCTGAGGCTACCTGGGAGCATACACTATGATCCAGACATCCGAGAGCTCTCAAAGACCGACCCCCCTCCTGCTCCACAGCTTCTTGAGGCTACGGAGCAAAGCTTAGTCAGTCAAGCTCCCCCATCCACCCTTGATGCACCTAGAGAGGTTGGTCAGCCAGGTGATAAGGGTAAGCCAGCTGAACCAACCAAAGACAAAGGCCAAGGGTTGGACAAAGAGAAGACTCCTGCTGAGTCCAAGGGCCAAGCCCCAGAAGCTGCTGCTCAGATAGGCCAGGCTGCTGACCCTGTGGTCCCTCCAGCTTAAGAGTAGATACATAGGGCTTTTCCTTTTCTTTTTTTTTTGTAAGAGATTGTAAGCTACTCTTTTAATTAATGAAGCAGTTTCTCCTTCGCATTTATTTCTTTTGTTGTGTGTGATACAACTTGCTATTATTATTAAGTCCTGTACTTTAACTTTATGGGGATGTGGGTGATCGTGATCCTAATATTATGTTAACAACGTGCATGACTAAGATTGGTATTAGAAAGGGGTAGAATGTATGAGAACTATTACTAAATAACAAAAACTACAGGGGTTATAGTAAAAAGCTTCACAAGCCTTTCCAAATGTGCACAAAAGAATAAGAGGCAATATAGGTTAGGGTTAATTTAAACACATTCAGGAATTTCAATCATGGCTCATCAGAGAGTGATACTTCAATAAAAACCATTACATTGGATTTAGATTCAAACATTCAAAGAGCTGTGATAGAGTGTTAACTAACTCAAGTCGTCTGGTCCAAGGACTACGGGCATGAATAGATTTAAGTTTAAACACTTAAAGAAATCGTAACAGAGTGTTAACTAACCCATATCATCTGGTCCGAGGACTACAAGTATGAATGGATTTAAGTTTAAACACTTAGAGAAATCGTAACAAAGTGTTAACTAACCCATATCATCTGGTCCGAAGACTACAGGCATGAATGGATTTAAGTTTAAACACTTAGAGAAATCGTAACAGAGTGCTAACTAACCCATATCATCTGGTCCAAGAACTACAGGCATGAATGGATTTAAGTTTAAACACTTAAAGAAATCGTAACAGAGTGCTAACTAACCCATATCATCTGGTCCGAGGACTACAGGCATGAATGAATTCAAGTTTAAACACTTAAAGAAATCGTAACTGAGTGCTAACTAACCCATATCATCTGGTCCGAGGACTATAGGCATGAATGGATTCAAGTTTAAACACTTAAAGAAATCGTAACAGGTTGCTAACTAACCCATATCATCTGGTCCGAGGACTACAGGCATGAATGGATTTAAGTTTAAACACTTAGAGAAATCGTAACAGAGTGTTAACTAACCCATATCATCTGGTCCGAGGACTACAGGCATGAATGGATTTAAGTTTAAACACTTAGAGAAATCGTAACAGAGTGCTAACTAACCCATATCATCTGATCCGAGGACTACAGGCATGAATGGATTTAAGTTTAAACACTTAAAGAAATCGTAACAGAGTGCTAACTAACCCATATCATCTGGTCCGAGGACTACAGGCATGAATGGATTCAAGTTTAAACACTTAAAGAAATCGTAACTGAGTGCGAACTAACCCATATCATCTGGTCCGAGGACTACAGGCACGAATGGATTCAAGTTTAAACACTTAAAGAAATCGTAACAGAGTGCTAACTAACACATATCATCTGGTCCGAGGACTACAGGCATGAATGGATTCAAGTTTAAACACTTAAAGAAATCGTAACTGAGTGCTAACTAACCCATATCATCTGGTCCGAGGACTACAGGCATGAATGGATTCAAGTTTAAACACTTAAAGAAATCGTAACAGGGTGCTAACTAACCCATATCATCTGGTCCGAGGACTACAGGCATGAATGGATTTAAGTTTAAACACTTAAAGAAATCGTAACAGGTTGATATGCTGATTAAAAGAAAAGTTTGATTAATAATAATACCTTTTGAGGTTATTTACATTCCATGGGCGTGGTATCACATGATTGTCCAGGTCTTCAAGGAAATATGCCCCAATGCCAGCTCCTGAAGTAATACGATATGACCCTTCCCAATTAGGCCATAATTTTCCCCAAGCTGGGTTCTTTGCAGTGCCAACCACCTTTCTTAGTACTAGATTACCAGGTTCCAGAGGTCTGAGCCTTACGTTGGCGTCGTAGCCCTGTCTAAGCTTTTGTTGGTAATGCGCTAATTGGACCACTGCATTTTCCCTCCTTTCATCAATTAGGTCCAAACTCTTCTCTAGCTGTTCATTGTTACCTGTCGGACTAAACGAGCTCGTTCTCAACGTCGGGAATCCAGTTTCCAAAGGTATGACAGCTTCAGCCCCGTAGGTCATTGAGAAGGGGGTCTCTCCAATAGACCTGCGTGGAGTAGTTTTGTAAGCCCAAAGCACATGCGGCAATTCTTCTACCCACTTACCCTTCACGTCATCTAATCTCTTTTTCAAGCCATTCACAATGACCTTGTTGACAGCTTTAGCCTGGCCATTACCCTGGAGATAAGTTGGGGTGGAGTATCTATTCATGATCCCCAGTTCGCTACAATAGCTCCTAAATGCTTTGCTATTAAACTGCAGGCCATTGTCCGAGATGAGAATACAGGGGACTCCAAATCGAGTAACTATATTCTTCCACACAAACCTTTGCACGTCTACGTCTCGGATGTTGGCAAGAGGTTCTGCCTCGACCCACTTGGTGAAGTAGTCAATGCCGACCAGCAGATATTTCTTGTTTCCTGCGGCCTTAGGGAATGGTCCCACGATATCCAAGCCCCATTGGGCGAAAGGCCATGGGCTGGATAGCGGGTTGAGGGTTCCCCCTGGCTGATGAATGTGTGGGGCAAATCGCTGACACTGATCACACTTTTTAACATAATCCAGGGCTTCTTTTTGCATGTTTGGCCACCAATAACCTTGAGTGATGGCTCGGTGAGCCAAAGATCTACCTTCAGTGTGGCTTCCGCAGATTCCTTCATGCAGTTCCTCTAATAACAGCTCAGCCTTTTCAGGATGCATGCACAACAAGTACGGTCCTGAATAAGAACGTTTGTATAGTTTCTGATCTTCAGACAACCAGAACCTGGCTACTTTCCTCCGAATTTTATCAGCTTCTCCCTTCTCTTCAGGTAAGATATCTTCCTTTAGAAACTTAACCAAAGGGTCCATCCAATTGGGTCCAGCCCTGACTTGATGTACTTGAACTACTTCTTTTCCTACTTCGGTGGGTTTATGCAAGTCCTCGACGAGGATAACTCTCGGCAAATCCTGTGCCGAAGAGGTGGCTAGAGTGGCCAAGAAGTCAGCGTGTGAGTTACCATTCCTAGGAATATGCAGCAAGCTGAAAGATTCAAACCCTGACTGCAGATGTTTAACTCGGCTCAAGTATCCCCGCACTCTTTCATCCTTTGCCTTAAACTCCACCTGTACTTGACCCATAATCAACCTTGAATTCGAGAATAACTTTACTGCCTTTCCCCCCATCTTTTGGACCATACTCATCCCCATCAGTAAGGCTTTGTATTCCGTCTCATTGTTTGTTGCCGAGAAGTCCAGCCTTAATGCTTTCTCAATGATGATTCCCTAAGGGGATATCAGCACTAGCCCCACTCCAGAGCCTTTCTAGTTTGCAGCACCATCCACGTACGCCTCCCAATGGGAAAGGCCTTGTTGAGAAATCATACCAATCGATTTTTCATCCATGTTCGATGTCGGCTTTACCTCTTCTAATTGGGGCTTCATGAACTCGGCTACCAAATCAGCAAGCACCTGGCCCTTGACCGAGGTGCGTGACATATACTTGATATCAAAAGCCCCTAGGATCATCCCCCATTTTGTAATTCTTCCTGTGTAGTCTGCACTTCGGAGTATAGCCCTGAGCGGAAGCTGGGTGAGAATGACGACTGTATGGGCTTGGAAATAATATGGGAGCTTTCGTGTACCGAGCACCACTGCTAGAATAGCCTTTTCCAACGGTAAATAACGGACCTTGGCTTCATGCAGCGACTTGCTTACACAATAAACGAGTCTTTGCACACCGCCATCTGCTCGGATCAGTACCAAGCTTACAACATGGGTAGCTACAGCGATATACGCATACAAGCCCTCGTCGGGCTCAGGGCTGAACATGATTGGTGGTCGAGCTAGATAATCTTTTAATTGTTGGAAGGCCACAGCACACTCTTTTGTCCACTCGAATCCTTTCCACTTGTTAATCAAGGAAAAGAAGGGCCGACACCTATCCGCTGATCGAGAGATAAATCGATTTAGGGCTGCCGTCATTCCTGTCAGTTTCTGAACCTCCTTGGGATTCCGAGGAGCTTGCAACTCATTGATGGCCCTTATCTGATCAGGGTTGACCTCAATTCCCCTGCGAGTCACCATATATCCCAGAAACTTGCCTGATCCCACACCAAATGAGCACTTAGAAGCGTTCAAGCGTAGCTTGTATTTTCGGAGAACTTCAAAGGTACTTTCTAGGTCTTTCACATGCTCGGCCACCATTTTGCTCTTCACGACCATGTCGTCTATGTAAATCTCAATATTTCTTCCCAGTTGTGGTTCAAACATCCTCGTCATCATCCTTTGGTAAGTAGAACCCGCATTTTTCAAACCGAATGGCATTACCTTATAGTGGTAGTTACCCATGGGAGTCACAAAAGCAGTCTTCTCTTAGTCTTCCAGGGCTAAGGGTATCTGATGATAGCCTTGATATGCGTCCAAGAAGCTCATTCGAGGGTGTCCGACAGTGGCATCTACTAGCCGATCGATTTTAGGCATGGGAAATGGATCTTTAGGGCATGCCTTATTTAAGTCAGTGAAGTCCACACATACTCGCCATTTCTCGTTCTTCTTCTTCACCACCACAATATTTGCCAACCACTCTGGGTAGAAAACCTCTTTAATAGCTCCAGCTTGTTTGAGCTTTACTACTTCTTCTCTGACTGCTTCAACGTGTTCCCTCGATGGACGCCGATGAGGCTACTTCTTAGGGGTGATCAAGGGGTTTACTTTCAAATGGTGGCATATAAATTCCGGATCCACCCCTGGGGCTTCATAAGCGTTCCAGGCGGATACGTCGAGGTTCTCCTTAAGAAGTCGCACTAACTCTTCTTTTTCCTGCAAAGGTAACTGGGATCCGGCTTGAAAGAATCTTTCGGGATCATCCCCAATGATGACTTTTGTTAAATCTTCGCACCCTGCGCCCTTGTCCGGATCTTCAGTGGGCAATAACCGATGCTTTGGTTGCTATAAGCCCTTTTCGGCTCTGGTTGATGACTCGGCTCTTGGCTCGTGTTGAATGGCAGCCACCAAGCATTGTCTAGCTACAGATTGATCCCCTCGGATTTCGCAAACCTGGCCTTCGGATGGGTATTTGATTTTCTGATATAAGGTGGAAGAAACCGCCCCCAGCGCATGAAGCCAAGGTCTGGCTATAATTGCCGTATAGGGTGAAAAAACGTCCACAACTATGAAATCCACCTCCATCACCTCTGAGCTAGTCTGTACAGGTAGTCGTATTTGGCCCTTCGGGGTAACAACTCTTCCTTCGAAACTGATCAACGGAGAACTGTATGGTGTTAAGTCACTAAGTTTGAGGTTCAGCCCCCTGTAGAGATCAGGGTACATTATTTCTGCAGCGCTACCTTGGTCAACCATCACCCGTTTCACATCATACCCCCTAATTCTGAGGGTGACGACCAACGCATCATCATGAGATTGGACAGTGCCCACCTTGTCCGCGTCCGAGAAACCTAAAACTAGTTGATCATCCAGTTTACACCTCTTCGGACCCTGGCCAGATTCCCCTGCAGGTAACCGATCCACCGACATGACCTTGGATGGCCAAGATCCTGTTCTCCCTGAGGCTGCAAAGATAACATTGATAGTTCCCAGAGGGGGTTTTAAAGGATCATCCCTCCGGGACTCCGCACTCATTGGACCTCCTCGGCCACTGATGTGATGTAAGAGATGTCGCAGTTTCCCTTCGCCGACTAGTTGGTCCAAATGAACCCACAAACTCCTGCAGTCCTCAGTCGTGTGTCCATGATCCTAGTGGTATTGGCAGTAGAGATTGCGATTACGTCTATCAGGATTCCCTACCATTTTGTTCGGCCACTTGAAGAACGGCTCGTTCTTGACCTTTTCTAAAACTTGATGGACTGGATCTCTGAATATGGTGTTGACAATCTGGGGGTTGGCTGCTCCTGACTGCGCAGGAAAATCTCTCCTCGGTTTGCTGTTAATGTATCGATCCGACCTGAAATCCCTCCTGTCCTGGGGGATAACCTTCTCCTTGCCTTTTCCTTGTTGTTGGTCTTCTTCAACTCTCTTATACTTCTCAATACGGTCCATTAGCTGACGCATGCTAGTAACGGGTTTACCAGACAAGGATGTCCTTAAACCATGATCGGTAGGGAGGCCGAGCTTAAACGTTTCCAGGGCCATTGCATCAAAATTGCCCTCCATGTCATTAAACATCTCCCAATATCTGTCCGAATACACCTTCAGTGTTTCTCCTTCCTGCATGCTCAAAGACAGCAGAGAAGACAATGGTCAGGCCACTCTTCGGTAGGTGACAAAACGTGAACCAAAAGCTTGGGTGAGCTCTTTGAAAGAGCTGATGGAATTTGGGTTCAGCCCATCGAATCACCTTATGGCAACTGGCTCAAGACTGGAAGGGAAAACCTTACACATCAGCGCTTCGTCCTTGGAGTAGACAGCCATCCTTTGGTTAAAATGACTCATGTGTTCCACGGGGTCTGTTTTACCGTTGTAGATGGTGAACGTTGGTTGGTTAAAGGGCCGAGGAAGTCTCGCCTCTTCAATCCTGCGCGTGAAGGGTGACCTAGAAATCTGGTTTAGAGCCCTGCTCATGGCGTCGTTTCCCACGTCTCCACGTGATGGACTTCTGCGTTGCCCCTTGCGATGAGATTCCTCTTCATAGGTATAGGACTCGCTGGCTGGTGTCCTGGATTTATGTTGATAAGTGACGTCCGGCTCGTCATCAGGGTCCTCATCAGAATACGAGGAAGCCCGTTTCCTCTTTGCATGGCGTAACTCCCTTTTTAGTTTTTCGATCTCCTGCTGTAAATCTCGGTTCTTCTCTGCATGGGACATGCGACTCCCGCCATGTGATTGGTTCTGACCAGGGGGCACAGTGTGTATGCTACCATCGCGGTCTTGTCTTCGCTCTAGGTTAAGAAAAGGGTCCACGTGCTGAGATACCCTAGACTCCGCTTCTTGTTGACCGTGTCCAGCCATCACCTACTGTTGTCTTTGCCCCTGCACAAGCTCTTCCCACAGACGACGCCAATTGTAGGGTCTGTGTTTGTAGCCCAAGCCCAAAAGATATGGGTTAAAGGCCCAACAAACCCAGGACAATGAATTTGTAGAGAGTGGGCGAAAGAGCTGGGCTGGTTATGAATTAAACAATGGTTGGCTAGGTTACTTGCAGTGATGATAACATGAAATAATGCTTGAACAACTCCCTGAATGAATGTCCGAAGAGATGTTTTATTAAGTGAACAGTAATTACAACATTCAGAGTTACAGTAAAGCTTTTCTTCTTCTTTTTTCTCGTTCCCCATTATCAGGGACCCTTCTTCTTTATATAGCACCATTTCCCATCATCTCCATCGTCCACCTGTTCTTCATCTGCGTATCTACTCAAGTACATGTCACGTCATGTGTCTACTTTAGTTCTTTGTGAGTGGCGGTAGCTGAGGTTACACTGTTCAAGGGTCTTCTCCACATAAATGCGGCCAGAAAAGCTGTTGCAGTGCATTAAATACAGTGGTAGCAGCTTTTCCTTTAGATATTTTTTAGTTCTGATCATCTCCAGACCTACCCAGAACTTATCATTATCATTGGGATTGTTAGGAAGATTGTTTGGACCTTCCACACGTTTGATTGATCAAGGTTATTTGTGACCGAGGGGTAAGACACCTTCGGACCAGTAGTGGCCTCTTTGGACGGTACTCCCCCTCTACTTCTGGGCTTCCTGCCTTCAGATGGGTCGTTCCAACTAACTATTGCTTCTCGAAAATATAATACTCCTCAACATGGTGCCCCAGGCCCATTGAGTAGCTCTGGGTTTTTACCCCCCACAGTAACCATTCTCCATACACTTTAACCAATAAGAAATATAATGTTATGAATTGATAGTATAATTTTTTTGTAGTATACATGCTATTTTATATATATATATATATATAAATTATACTATAGTTTTATTGAATTTTTCATGATTTATAATTTATATTTTTTTTTTCAAAATTTATTTGGAGGAATTATTTAAAAAAAAAAAAAAGACTTGATGTATTTACAAATCAAATGTTATTTTGGGAAAAACAAATGATTCTTATAATATTCTTTAAAATAAACTGAAATTTAACATCTCATATTCTTAGGATTTTTATTAAACTTCAAATAAGACCAAAGATAATAAATAGTTACATTCCCAGACATTTAGATTACTAGGCAATGTATGTATCACATTCCATAAATCTAGATGTCGAGGATAATGTAGATTCTCTTATACCAATTTACCAAACACCACCTAAGGGTATATATAATTAAATTTATTAATTCAAATGGCTACACAACTCAAACTTATCCACTAACTCTTTCAACAAATATATCCACTAACAAACAATTACAACAATTTAGAATTACACTAGCATTTATCTCTAGACTCCTTTTGCATTTAGTACTATTTATTCTTGGAAAGAAGGAAGACAAGAATGGTTGGTTCCTGATGAGTTTTGGTAGGTCAACACATAATTTATGTGGTTCGACAATGTTCCTACATCCATTGAAGTGAGCAGCTAATCTTTCTCAAAAAAGAAAAAGAAAAAAGTGAGTAGCTACTAATCTATATGAGAAATTAAGGCTGCAACAATGTTAATAAATAATACTAGCCTCATCACATGCGCTTCGCGCATGTGATAAGGTTTTTTTTTTTTTTTTTTTTTTTTTTTCTAGTGGTCCTGTTTTGTAGCTCAAAAAAAAAAGTGTTTTTATTTTATATATATAATTTTTATTTTGAAAATCTAATTTATAAGTGGATAAAGTAATTTGAAAATCAATGAGAGAGTGATCCTAATTTTTAGGTAATGTTTTAGCGAGAGTTAGAGTTGTATTTTTACCAGATTTTTCTTTAGTTTTGTCTTTACTTAAACATATAGAGGCAATTTTTTAACCAAAAAAAGAGAGGATCCCAAACAGAAGAAGCCCCTTAAATAGTAGTACTAGCCTCATCACATACGTTTCGCGTGTGTGATGAGGCTTTTAAAAAAAAAAAGTGTTTTTATTTTATATATAATTTTTATTTTGAGAATCTAATTTATAAGTAGATAAAGCAATTTGAAAATCAACAAGAGAGTGACCTTATTATTTAGGGCATGTTTTAGTGGGAGTTAGAGTTGTATTTTTATCGAATTGTCATTTAATTTTATTTCTACTTAAACATAGGAGTGTAGGGGTAAAATTTTAAATTATATTGTATTCTTATACTCTTCTTACTTACAAAATACATCAAATTGATTAAAGATAACTAACTGCCTCATCTACAAAAATTTTAAAGTTCAAATTTATTATTTATTTTTATAGGGTTTATCTATCTATCTATACTATATGTAAGAAGATTCATCTCTTTCAACTTGACTTATATATGGTTCAAAAATACTCTCATTAATGGAGGATAACTTAATTTAGAAATAGAGTCATAAATGTTAAATAATAAATTTCATTTTGAATTAAAAAAAAAAAAACTCATAAAATTTAGGATTTTTTCCCCTTCACGTTCAAAAAAGAAATTACAGTTAAGGTACATTTGGTACACTGAATGGAGATTACAACATGAATTGTAATCTTCATTACTAGTAATAAAGTGTGTTGTAATGTAATAACTAAAAATATTCATTAGTTTGATTGTGAATTATAACATTAGAATGAAACTTAACATTTATTTTAGGAAATATCTTACTCATATAATTATATTTCCTTAAAATTTGTTATTTTTAAATTTAAGAGAGATATGTGTTATTTTTTATGATTTTTTATTTTTATAATTGTTAGATGTATATGGAAAGTTTGTTTATTTGGAAATATTTTAAATTTTGAAATTATTGCACTTATTAAGGAATAGCTAATACAACCTTTTAAAAAGGAATAGTTATTCCTCATTTTGAAGAATAGCTATTCATAAGGAATGACTATTCCTTGTAATAAAAACATGACTAAACTAAAGAATAACTAAACCCTAGGAATAACTATTACATTATAGCGTCTATTACAATCTACCAAACATACCCTTACTGTTTATCTCTAAAGTTTATCTTTTTTATTTGTGTGAAAAATAAAATATATATATTTCTAAATTATAATTGATGCAAATTATTAATTCTTACCCAAAAAAATAAAAGAGCCTTTGAGTATGCGTAAATGCGTGCTTGGAGACAAGTAGTTAATAATAAAGAATACCCGATTAACTTAAAATAAAACTTGATATGCATATTGAAAATGAAAATAATATATAATCTAATTGTGATATTTTCAAAATATTAATCAAATAAAAAATTATTAAATACTAATATAAGATTAACAAAAGTAACATGATCAAGATTTATATGCATACGGGGCATAATTAGGCTTTCATACACGCCTAATGGGTTGTCCACTAAGGGTTCACCTATCGGGCTGAAGTTGAAATCACATTGAGCAAGTTAGTTGCCAACCCGCCATATTGCTGGGACCTACTGTATAGGAAAAAATATTTTATATCAAATTGTACAACGTCATCCGTATTAAAACTTAATAAATGAGAGATATGTGTGCAAAAATAACTACCCATGAATACATGTCTTTCAATTGTTGGTTGTTAATGGATTGATTATTTTTAACTGATAGGTTTCACATTTATTAGATTTTGATACCACTAACATGGTATTATTTGATACCAAATACTTTCTTATTTGTATAAATCCATGTATATTGTCATTTTTTTTTCAATTCTGACGTAAAGTGTGTCTTCAATTGTGAATTTGAATAATTTTTTCTTTGTTTTTTTAAAAATGTATGTCTTTGCCTAATACATAAATGTTTACAATAAGTACATTATTTAATTGAGTATTTAGGTTTAATATACTAAAACAGATTATTTAAAACTTCATTCCCACTCGTTTGTGTGTGTTTTTAACAAGAAAAGACAAATAAACCGACCGTCAAACTGGAGTGACAACTAACAACCCCTTCTCTTGATGTTTTTATACGAATTTTATTGTGAACCTAATTTATATATCTATGTGTATATAATAATAGGTAAAACGGAGAGAAAATCCAATTAAATTCAAATTAGAATTTAATTAGAGTCTAATTTTGCGCCACGTGTCTCATCTAATCTAAAATTTTAAATTTTTGTGCCAAATTAGTTAATTTAGTTTAGAAAACTAGGAGTCCAATATAATTAACCATAAAAAACATAATCATATAATTGAAAAAAAATTCAAATTTATAAGTCATCTCTCTCTCTCTCTCTCTCTCTCTCTCTCTCTCTCTCTATATATATATATATATATAATCTATATATTTATATATATAATATTAGGTAAAGTTGAGAGAAAATCCAATTAGATTTCAAATTGGAATTAAATTAGAGTTTAATTTTACGCTATGTGTCCCATCTAATCTAAGTTTTTAAATTTTTGTGCCCAGTGAATTTATTCAATGTAAAAATTGGATTTCAATTAGAGTTTAATTTTGTGCCATGTCTCTCATCTAATCTTTTAATTTTTGTGTTAAATGAGTTAATTTAGTGTAAAAAGCGAGGAGTCCAATATAAGTAAATAAAAAATATATATAATTTTTGAATGATTTTATATTTATGAGTCTTTTTTTGTATAACTAAAAACAATTCAAGCTTATAAGTCATATATATATAGCCAAAGTTAAGAGAAAATCTAATTAAATTCTAAACTGGAGTCTAATTTTGCGCCACATTTCTCATCTAATTTTTAAATTTATGTGTCAAGTGAATTATTAGGTGCAAAAATTAAAGAGTCTAAATTCAATTAGATTTTAAATTGAATTAGATTCTAAATTGAATTTTAATTGGAGTTCGATTTTGCTCATGTGTTCCATCTAATTTTTTAATTTTTGTGGCAAGTAAATTATTGAATGCAAAAATATAAGAGTTTAGAATTAATTAGATTCTAAATTATATATATGTAATTGTGATTGTTATTAAATGTATCCGTGCATATGCACAGGATTACATACTGGTAATAATAATAGGTAAAGTAGAGATAAAATCCTATTAAATTTCAAATTAGAATTCAATTAGAGTCTAATTTTGCGCTATGTGTCTCATCTAATTTAAATTTTAAAATTTTGTGCCAAGTGAGTTAATTTGGTGTAAAAATTAATTTTCAATTAGAGTTTAATTTTGCACCACGCGTCTCATCTAATTTAAATTTTTAAATTTTTGTGCCAAATTAGTTAATTTAGTTTAGAAAACGAGGAGTCCAATATAATAAACCATAAAAAACATAATCGTATAACTAAAAAAAAATTCAAATACATAAGTCATCTATATATATATTAATAGGTAAATTTTAGAGAAAATTGAATTATAATTTGAAATTATAATCCAATTTTGCACAATGTGTCTAAATTTATGTGGGAACTACATTATAATTATCCACTTAACCTTGTACCATGTGTCTACTTAAGTTTTTTAATCTTTGTGTCAAGTGAGTTAATGAGTGCAAAATAATAAGAATCTAATATTAATGAACTATAAAATTAAAAAAAAAAATCACATATATTCAATAAAAATCATCACATGTTTTATCTTATTAAAAATTAGAATGAAAAAAAAATGATCATAAATAGTATTAAATTTAGGTAAGAATTTTAATATATGACTAATTACGTTTATTTTAAAAAAATAATTTGACTAATTATCTATATTTTATGGTAAAAATTGTGTGTTTTTTTAATTTTTTTTTAATGTATCTATATTTATATGCATGAATGCATGTGTTATATCCTTTTAAAAAAAATTTAATTTGACTAATTATTTATATTTTTATAATAAAAATTTTATTTAATTTTAAATGCATCGCATTTGTATGACATGCTAGGAATCTAAACAAAGCACGCAACAAAAGAGATTTTAAAATCTTAATTAGCTTTGACAAAAGGGGAGAAATAACTTAATAAGAAAGCCGACAAAGAGATTGGCTCCTCGAAAGAGATTCTGGGCAGCTTCTACGAAGAAAAATATGTCATTCACAAAACCTCCTAACTTTCCACGTTTTATTACCATAGGAGAATCTTCTTATTTTGGTCAAAGTGGATTTTCAAAGGCATTTAGTCCAAAATGTTCGTTGGGGCATGAAATGCCTGATTACTATCCAAGAAAGGACAGAGTATTTAAATAAATAAAAAATCATATTCAGCAGAAAAATAAAGTTTTATTTATTTATTTATCATCTTTCTCTTTAATAATTATAAAATTATTACAGGGAAGAATTGCCAAATAAGGTTTTGTTTTTATTTTCCTAAACAAAAAAAGGTTTTGTTTTACTTTATTTTGAATAGTTAGGGTATAAGGATTTGAACCCTAAATATATTAGTTGGAACTAATCAATTGAACTATAAAATTCATGGCAATTTGCATGATTTTGCTTTTTATTATCAGATCGAGACTTTATCAGTTGAGTTAACTGAAACCTATTATATTAAAATGTTAAATTAATGCTCAAGAAGGACAACAATTTTAGGATAACGACTATTTTTACAATATTTTTTATAAGTAAAAAATTTAGGTGTTGTACTTTAAGTTCTTTTCTTATGATTTAACCATGTGACTACTTAACTTAAAAATACACTTTCATTCCAGGAGAAAAAAAGTCACACAACAGAATTTTAAGAAGGGAATCTAAGGAATAGTATCAAAGTCTTGCTCTTTTTATCTCTATACAATAAGAGGATTTACAAAGTTAGTTATGACTTCATAAAATGTTAAAAATACTCCTAATCTAATTAGATAATATTTATTCTTAAAAAATAAAAAATAGGTTTAAAATTGTAATTCAAAAAAAAAAATACTAAATAAAATTTTTTTTTTCTAAAAATTAGCACACTCTCTATTTGAATATATCTCATACATGTTTGATACATTTTTTTCCTAAAAACTAGCACACACTAAACCTAGCAGTTTACTCATTTTCAAATTCTAAATTTTCGTTTCTTAAAAATTCATTACATGTAACCTCATAATAGATAAATTTAAATTGAAAAATTACATTAAACTCAAAAATGATAAAAAAGAGTCTCGTTGCACTTGTGGAGCACCTGTGATGAGGCTAGTAATTCATTAATACAATAAGGTAGGATTGTAACAATGTTTAGACCCTAGTATACCTTGCTATTTAATTTAACCAATTTTAACTTAACCAATTAATCTTGAGTTAGCACAACTTGATGTTAAGAGTGCCTCTTGCATTGTGATTTAGAAAAAAAGGGATATAACATGTCTCAGCCAGTTATGTTTGAAGTTGTTAGAAAAGAGAATTTTCTTTTTATATTGAGAAACAAATTATATGGTTCGAAATAGTCTCCCTAACATTGGGATAAACAAAAGCTTGTGGCATGTAAAAGCAAAGCTAAGATGGAGAAGTTGAAGACTCAATTGAGCAACGAGTTTCAATTTTCAAACGAAGGATCTTGCAAAAGCAAAGAAAATACTTGGCATTGAAACTGTAAGAGATAGAGTGCACAGTTCATCTATCACATGAACAATACATTCCGAAGCACTATATTAGGTTTTATTCTGAGATCTTCTCAAAAAAAAAAAAAAAAAAAGAAGTTTTTATCCCGAGAGCACTATCTTAGGTTTTATATGCATGTCTAGTTGGCAGATTAACATATGCCATAAATAATGTGTACAAGGTTTGACTATTAGTATTTTGAGCATTTATCTGCATAATTAAAGTAAAAGAGCATTGTAGCTGAACTGACATCTTATCATGCATAGTCACCATTTTATTTTATTTTGCTCTCTCAAGACTAATTCCTCTTCCAAATCTCTCACAAATTTCAAAGATTCATTTTCTAATTTTTGCACACAAAAATAGGACACGCTAATTCTCCAAGCATGTTACCCTCCAAATTCCAAAAGATTCAATCTTCATTGATTTGCATCTCAGATAAGCAATTAAAAAAAAAGAATAAGATCTTCATATTCATAAGCCAAATCAAAATAGTAATGCAAAATTATAAATTAAAAGCTCTTCAGAGATTGTGAATAGAACTTATACTTCAATTCTAAGTTCTTAAGTCAAAATTTTCTTAGATTTCAATGGAAAAGCATGAGAGAGAGAGAGAGAGAGAGAGAGAGAGAGAGAAGTTTGGATATTAGAGGGTGTTGATGAGAGAGAAAATGGGTTGGGATCTATTAGAAGAGGAAATTTGATCATATGTCTCACATACCAGGTCATATGTCATTCTATAATGCTATCACATAGTTCATTAAGAGGAAATCCCTTTTAATTGGGTTATAGCTAAACTTTGCCTTAAAAAAAGAATACTAATTTTCATTATTGTTTTAAAAAAATAACTTGAGTAATGATTTATTTTTCTTTCTTATTCATGTGTGTTTGTTTGCAAAAAAAAAAAAAAAAAATTTTTTTTATACTTCTATAGTTCCCTCCAAAACATATATATATGTGTATATATATATATATATTTTAAAGCGGGGGTATTTTGTAATAAATTAAAAAAAAAAAAAAAAAATTTTTTTTATACTTCTATAGTTCCCTCCAAAACATATATATATGTGTATATATATATATATATTTTAAAGCGGGGGTATTTTGTAATAAATAGAAAATAATAAAATATCAAATTTAGGTTGACTGAAAAAAGCAAAAAAAAAAAAAAAAAATTGACTTCATCCACATTCCACAGTAAGCCAAGAGTACAGGTTGTTACTTATCATATTAATTAATTAAAAAAATGGAAATGAAGAAAACCTGAGCAATGTTTATCCATTGGATTTCCATAAATGTGGGTAAACGGCCTTTGTGGCGGCTATCTATAATGAATCTCCCAAAATATGAATACCCAGTCTTTTTTTTTTTGAGAAGCAATATGAATACCCAGTCAAATCCACATAATCAAATACTGGACTCTGCCATATTTATGACATGATAATTACGTAATCACCAAAATGTCCCACTCTCTTTCTCTATTTACCCCTGCCCCTACCACCTATATATATATTACGTTTAAGTTTATAACTAAATAACAGAAAATATAATATTAATATTAATATTAATATTAAAGAAAAAAAAGAGTTAGACCCAGAAACAAAGGATCAAAATACCACAGCACAGAATTGGCGAATCTGGCTGTTTTGTGCTTTGTGAGAGAGAGAGAGAGAGAGAGAAGAGAGAGAAAGCAAAACAAAACAAAACAAAACAAACTCGGCCGAATTCCTCTTCGTTTCCAAAGCTTCCGTTTTTTTTTTGGTTCGCTTCATTCAGGTACCATTTCTTGTTCTAACTCTTCGTTTTGATCCAACTTATTAGGGTTTTGAATTTTCTAATTTTTTTCAATTAGCTGCTTTTTGAAGCCATTGGCATGTGCATTTCGGCCCAAGAATTATCAACTCCCTTTTGTCTTTCATCTGAGGCATCTTTCAAACCCTCGTTTCTGCTTATGCGAAATTTGAACTTTGTGTTTTGCTTTTAATTGATATACGTTTTGTGAGAATTTAAAAAAAAAAAAAAAAAATTTAATCTGCTTAATGGCTGTGAGGTTTTTGCCCTAATAGAACTAGTGATTTATTTTGAATTTTCTATGATAGTTAATACGGTCTGCGTTGATATAAGGGCATGTTATAGTATTGCTAATAATATCTATGATTGGTGTATATGGTGTATTTAGTTTCGTTTTTGTATCTCTAAGCTTATATAATTGAATTAATTGAGGATTTAGGATTGAGGATTGAGGATTGAAGTTGAAGACCAGTTTTGGTAAGTCATTATGGGAGGTGACGGGGACAGGGGGAATTTGGTTTAGAATTTGGAAATTTGTGAATAGTATGTGAATAATTATCATGGATATGGTTCTATGACATGGTAGAAAGGCTAGAGAATACTTTTTGAAATCATGCTCTACAGTATTTAATTTCATCTAGCCAGATGCTTTCTTCTCTGTTACATCCTATCAAAATAAATTTGCGTGAGAGAGAGAGAGAGAGGAGGAGCTGCCGCATTTTCATTTTGCTATCTCTTGCACTGTGGTTGGGAGGTATAAAAGAATGGAAATGGATCATAGGGTATTTTCTCTGTTGTGTTTAGAACTTCATAAAAAGAAGGAAAAATGAAAGAAATATATAATTCTAGTATTATATACCCTTTACATTTTATTTTTCTTTTCTCAAAACTACAATAAAATCGCTATTTTGCCTTAATTTCATTAAAAGAACCAATATTCTTTCCACTTTTGGAGGGAAAGGAATGAAATGTGCATTCTTTCCTAGCTAAACCGTTCCTTCCTGCTAACCCCCTAAACGCAGGAATATATGGAATGCCCTTAAAATCCATTCTATTCAATTCCCTTGCTTTCCCTCCTTCCAAACTAGCTGCTGAAAAAAAAATTGGTGATTGTATATATATTGTAGAGAGACAGGTCATCTTTTATTTATTTGTTTTTCCTATATTGTAATTTTAGAAGATCTAAGAGAAGGCTGTTCACATGACCACTTCTGTGAGGAAACTGTTTATGTGCTCAGTTTCTTTATTGAGGTGGGTGGTTAATGTTTGTTCATATTTAGAAGGTTTAAATTTATAATATTAGCAATTCATTGCTGGTCCATTTTTAAATCTTCAATATTCTGGATTCATAATTCAAAGTTTTGGTTCTGTACAGGGTTTGGTAGCTGGATAACCTCAATTCCCAAAGTTCTTTATGTGGATTTGATCTCTCCATACGGTGGGCGCGCAAGGTTTTTGTATGGGTGCTTGAAACTGTGATCTTCATCTATACAGATTAATATGGTTTCTCAAGGATCAGCAGTGTGAGAAAGATTGTTTTGATTTTTGAAATTACAGGTTTGTGGTGAGAGTGTTACATTCTTTGCCTTCTTTACCTGATATATGTGGCTATTATTGTTATTATTTCTTCATACTGGTGAATGGATTAAATTTCATCTCTTTGTCATGACTTATTCTAAAAGAACTTTGGTAGTAATGGTGAGACATGATAGCCGATAAGTCAATGGAGGATATTGCTTTTGATAGAGTTGAAGAAATGAAATCACATTAAGTCAATGGAGAACTTTGGTAGTATATTTTTTTAGCAAGGACCAAATCCAATTCAAATTGTATTTGTATTTGAATTTCCAATTAATATATACTTATAAAAAAAAATTTTGATTAATATAATAGTGTGCTGTATATATTTTTTATATCCTTTGGGATAAGAACTTTGAATAGACAGAAAATTTACGGTGGGATCACTAAGTTACTCTGTCTTGTTCAGTCTACCATTTAGGATGCTCACTTAAATGATACAATTCTGATAGGGTTTCTTCTTTGTTTGGTACTTGAGCCTAATTGTTTAGATGTGTTGAAAGCCTAATAATGTGCATGAGGTGCATGGTAGGTTCTTCCATCATTTACCCCTGCTTGAAAGACCATGTTTTGGGGAGAACCTAAAGTCCTAAATGTCCTCTTGACATAGATTTAAGTAAGAATAAGATTATTGAAAAAGGACTACTTCATGCAAAAAGGGCACAAAGTAGCCAAAAGAATTACAAAAAATTACAACAGGATTATGTACAAAAAGACAGGGATTCTATAAACATTGGAATGGATTCTCTAGACGTAAATCCCCAAGCACAAGACCAATTAAACAAAGTTCCTACAAATGAGGCAAGGAGTTGATCCCTTGTACTCTCCAAATCCTCAAATGTAGACCTATTATGCTCCAGCCAAACAATCCACATCAAACACAACATAACCAAATTCCAAATATCTGAGGAATGTTTTCCCATCCAGTTCCTCCACCTAAACAAGAGATCTATTGCTCTCTCTAGTAAGACCCAGGAGACCCCAAAAGATCTAAAAACAAAGCTCCACAACTAATGAACCCCCTTACAATGAAGAAAAAGGTGACCTGCTGTCCCCTCATACATTGGCATATGCAACACCAATTCACTATAGTATAGCCTCTCCTCCTAAGATTATCACAAGTGAGTATCTTCCCCAATGCCTCCATCCAAAAAAAAAAAAAAAAAAAAGCTCTCCAAGGAGCCTTCAAACCCCCAAACTTCTTTCCAAGGGGAAGAGACAGTAGTGGACCCCCTCAAAGCATTATAGTAAGAAAGCATATCAAACTCCCCATTTTGCTTCAACCTCCACCTCACCAGATCTTCACCCTCATTAAGAAGAGTATGAGAATCCAGAAGATGAGACGGTAAACCACTTACTTCTTCATTGTGAGATGGCTTATCGGTTATGGAGCTTTATCTTTATAACTTTTGGCTTGTCTTGAGTTGTACCTAGATCGATACCAGATTTGCTTTTTGGTTGGTGGAATTGGTTGGGGAAGTACTCGTCTCAGATTTGGAATTTAGTTTCGTTGTGCATCCTTTGGTGTATTTGGAAGGAACGGAATCGGCAGACTTTTGAGGATTTGGATAATTCCGGTGATCAGATGCTTGCTTCTTTTAGTGGGACTCTTTTTGATTGGTCTCGGGCATGGAGACTCACGACTAGTGATTCTCTCCCTTCTTTCCTTAGCTCTCTTTCTCTTTGTAATTAATCTGTTGATTGGTTTTCTTTTTTGCTTTTTCTCTATTTTCTCCTTCTTGTATTTTCTCGGTTTGCTCTATGTTCTTCATGCATAGAGTAGCCATTCGTATATATGACATTCTTACTTATTAAAAAAAAAAAAAAAAAAAATCCAGAAGATGAAGAAAGGCAACGACCATATCCAACTCTCAATCATTAAGATCTAGGAAGAAACGCGCATCCCAACTCCACCTCTCCCCCTTAGTCTGCTACACAAAGACCGCATTGAAGCCTTTTGATTAGTAGAGTTCTCATACAAGACCAAGAAGGCCATTTTGAGAGGTTAGTCGCCACACCAACAATCATGTAAAAAAAAACTGGGTTTTCCACTACAACCTCAAAACGAATATGCTGACCAAACCTCTCCCAACCCATCCTAATAACCGTGGGAACCCGACCTAACTTCAAACTCCAACCCCACCACTATTCCTCCCCCCCCCCCCCCAAACCACAAATTTTAAGGCTAACTCGTGCCTCCACAGACATGCATCCTTGAGCCCAAACCGCCAGTCACTTCCCTAAGAGGGCTTTATTAAAAGTAGTAAGCTTCCTTATCCCCAACTTGTCATTAGCAATAGGAGTGCAAACCTTCTCCCATCCCACCAAATGATGCTTAAGCTAATCCCCCATACCTCCTTATAAAAGTTCCTTTGTAATCCTATTAGCCACACTCGTAGGGATGGTAAACAAAGATAAATAATAAGTAGGAGGGCTGGAAAGCGCACTCTTCAATTAAATCAAACAATCTCCTTTAGAAAGGTAGAGTTTCTTCCATCTTGTTAACTGTCGTTCAAACTTTTCCAAGATGGGATTCCAAATAGATGTCGACTTATAGGAGGCCCCAAGAGGTATACCAAGATAAGACATAGGCAAGCACCCTACCTTGCAACCCAAAATATTCTTTAAAGCTTTAATATTCTCATCCTCCCCTAGTGGAACCAATTCTATAACAGTCGGATATAGAGGATTTGCTCAATACTAGCATCACAAAAGAGTGTTGTGTCATCTGCTAATAATAAATGAGAAACAAATACCCCATCACCATCCACACCACCCACCCTAAATCCCTTGATAAGACCATCCCTTCTATTCTCCTAAGCATCCTACTTAAAACCTCCATCATCAAAATAAAAGGCAAAGGGGATAGAGGGACTCCTTGGCCTTAAACCGCTCAAAATGCTAAAGAAGCCACCCTAAGATCCATTAATTAAAACTGAGAATTGTACCACGGAAATACAAGTACGTATACACTGCCTCCATTTTTCACCAAAACCCATACTCCCCAACAAGTATAGAAGGGCCTCCCAAGTCACATGATCGTTTGCTTTTTCAATGTCCAACTTGCAAATGACACCTGGAGTGTGACATCTGACTCTACTATCAACACACTGATTTGCAATAAGTACCAAGTTTAAAATCTAGCTACCTCCCACAAAAGCATTCTAAGTCTCAAATACAAGTGTATCCAACACCCCTCTCAATCGATTCACCAAAACCTTGGCCAATATATCTTGTAAACACTTCCCATCAGGCTAATAGGCCAGAGGTCTCTAATATTGGAGGCATTGTGCTTCTTGGGGATTATAGATATAAAGGAGGTATTCAAAGATTTTGCAAATTTACCGTACGGTCTGTACTGGTAAAACTGAATGCCATCATATTTCTCTCCACAACCCTCCAACAGTGTTGGAAAAAAGCCGGTGAAACCATCTCGCCTTATCCCCTTGAAGGTCCCTTACAGCCTGAGGAATCTCCTCTCTTTCAAACCTCTGCTCAAGCATACCACTCTCCACCACCCATATCAAAATATAGGTATGGATATCCTTTTCTTTGATAATACTTTTAATTAAAGTTGGTATGCAATTCCAATAAAGTTGATCATTTGATACTCTGCTGTACTGTGCTAATGATTTATGGTCTTGTTCTTTACGTTGTTTTGAGTACATTGGGTTATTGGTTTCATGGAGCTGGAAGCTGGGGGTGTGGACAGCCTAGTGGTATGTAGAGCAATCCCTTCATGCCCTGTATGGTGTCTGGTTGGAAAAGAAGCAGGAGGGCTTTTGATGATGTTTAGACATTTATGGGGGAAAGCTAGGTGAAATTTTCTTAAAAGTTTGGTTCCAATGAGTGTCAGTCCACCCTTTGGTTGGCTGTTTCGTGTCTTTCTACAATCATCCATTCTTTCTTTGTATACTTTGTGTACTTGAATTATGTTTCCTTCTTGATTTTTTAATTACATTTTATTAGTTGTTGGTGCTTGTGGTTTTTAGACCAAATGGAATCTCCTCACCCATAATCAATGTGTAGGGAGAGATAATGAGTTTAGTTCCATACAGTCGGATGAATTGTATATGCTAACCAACCAAAATAAATAATTATAAGAAAATAAAATATATATCACCGATATTAAATTCATTATATTTTTTGTCTCCCCATTAAATAGATCATTTCACTTACAATAGTATTCTATATTGATAATTATAGGTGTACTTTGACATAGATTGGGTAGTTCCAAACGCATTCCCCCCGCCCCTCCCAAAAGAAAAGAAATAAAATTCATGCTTCATATTTTGAAATTATCCATTGATGACTTAAAAGAATGTGTGCTTTACATAAATGACATTTATTATTGCTGCCTGCTTCACCACCCGTTGTCTTATATTTTTCATTTATGTGCTTAAGGATTTTGAAAAAGACTGGGCCAGTTATAGCTAATACCAATTTTAAGTTGATTGCACAATTAAGCCCAAAAAATTTAACTAGCCACTCAATTCATGCATGGATAACACAATAGAACAGAAAATCCCAATAAGACAAGCACCCAAACACCGGAAGGTGTTTACCAAGGGAAAAACCCAAACTGGGCAAAAAACTCTCGGGCCTATAGCACCAACCAATTCACTAGTAAGAATAGTTGCAATACATTAAACTTACAAACCCTCCAAGCTAAGTAAGAGTAGATGTATTTGAGCTCCTCACTCCTGCTCGCAACCGATTGCACCAATCCTTTCTCCTTACTAGCTACCACTTCTGCAAGTTGAGCCGTCAACCGCAAGATCAAGTCTCCTTGCTACTTCAAGGCCTCTCAAAGATTTTTGAAGATTTCTATGGATTTCTCTTATGATTCCCAGCACCAAGCTTCAATAAAGATCACTTAATGTATCTTTAGCACGTGGCTTGAGTCTCCTTTCAATAGATATGACAATTGGAGAGGGTGAAGGTAGAAACTTCAATGAGTTTTTGCACTAAGGAAATGCTTAACTCTCTCACTCTTCAATATGAGAATTCTAGGTATACTGAGTGATGTGGATTATTTGGACATAACATAATTGGCGTTCTTTTGAGGATATTGAGAAACCTCTGGCTCAGTTGATAGATTGGTGCCAGCGGACTCTTTTAGATTGGTCTTGGTGTTGGGGTCTCTCAGACTGTTCTTCTTTTACTAATTTTCTATTGTCTCTTAGCATAGCTTCTTGATTCCTTTGTTTCTTTATTTTATTGTATTTTTCTTTATTCATTATTGTGAACACCCAGTATTCTTTCTCCCATTTCTTTTTTAATAATATTACTTTTTTACCTATAAAAAAAGAAGAAGAGAGAATTCTGGGTATATCTTCATGGGTATAGTGAGATATAAGAGGGGTAATTGGATAGGAATTGTAGAGAAGGAAATCAACAACTTTCTCTCAAGTAGCAATTTTTGCTCTACATAATTACTCGTAAGTTTCTCGCAAAACTGTGCCCAACTCATTTTTAAATGCTGTACTTTAGCTTGATTTGCCCAGATTTGCTCGACTGAATTTCTTCAAACAACAATTCCACCTTTCAGCCTATGTCCGTCTAATCTCATGTGCAATACATCTCATTAAAATCAATTACAAGTAAATGATTGCAAATACAATGAAATTCGGCACGGAATATGCCAAGTGCCAACACTAGAAAATTCCTAACAGATTACATTTGAAGCTTAAATTCCATAACCATGTGCCTCAATATCCAAGGCAATAAGAATGTGCCTCACATTCTGATGTTCTTTTTGCATTTTTTGTTCTAAACATTAACTGAAATTAGGGTTTTTATTTATTTATTACAAATTGGTAAGTTTTTCCCTCCTATAAATATATATATGTATATATATTTTTCCCCCAGTGGAGCTTTTTTTAATTGGTCTTTCTGTCAAGATGATGTGGAAAACAACAATTGTTAGATGGATGGCATACAAATATTAAGTACCAATCAATTAGTTTTATTTTCAATAGCTTATGAACTAGGCAGCTATTTGTTAATCACATTGTTGTTAATTGAATTGCTGTGGTGTAAATTTTGTATAAGTAATGCCAAACAACTATTCTTTCTATTTAAATTTTTAAGAACTTATGTTATATTTCTTTCCTCTGTTGAGTGACCATTTCTTATTCTGTTATTGATACAGGTGTGATGGAGATATCATTATTAAAAGCCCTTCTTAATAACATATCATCATTTTTCCATTTATCTTCTTGTGACAATATAAACTCAGAACCAGTTCTGAAGTATTACCAAAAGGCTGAAGAGATATTGAAGTTGTTGAAGCCAATACTTGATGCGATTGTTGATTCTGAATTAGCTTCTGATGAAGTGGTTATCAAGGCATTTGAAGAACTAAGTCAATCTGTTGAAGAATTGAGAGAGCTCTTTGAAAACTGTCAACCATTGTCCAGTAAAGTTTATTTCGTAAGTTACAATATACAATTTTATAATCAGTTTTAGTTTGTGAATTTGATTGTACAGTATCTTAATCACCAATTAAAAAGAAAACTAACTAAATTGATCATTCATGGGTTATTTTACTTGTGATTAGCATACTTTGACCAACACAAATATGGCTATTATACCCTTAGTTTATTATAATATTGGGTGTTTTGGGGAATACAAATTTTCTAATCATTTTCTACTTTGCATGATATCTAGGTTCTGGAAATTGAATCATTGATATCAAAGATTCGGGCTGCTGGTCTTGACATTTTTCAGCAGCTGAAGTCTTCACATGAACATCTCCCTGATGAATTGAGCTCAGCATCTCTTGAGGTAGCATATGAGGGGAAAAAATACTTAAATTTTACAGGTTTTTGGTTGCTAGATTTGGGAAGATGTATAACTAAATTATTTTATGATGCCTAACACCCAGCTTGTTTAATTGCAGCATTGTGTACAGAAAATTAAGCATAAGGGATATGAACCAATGTCATCTGTCATTAAAGAAGCTATAATGGATCAAATGAGGGGTGTTGAACCCAGCTCAGAGACCCTGTTGAAAATTTCAGAGAGCCTGAGCTTGAAATCAAACCAGAAGATTCTCATTGAGGCTGTAGCCCTTGAAAAGTTGAAAGAGAATGCTGAACAAGCTGAAAAGGCAGATGAGGCTGAATATATTGATCAAATGGTAGCTCTTGTAACTCGCATGCATGAGCGCCTTATTATGATAAAGCAATCCATAAGCTGTAGCCCGGTTCCAATACCTGCTGATTTCTGCTGTCCTCTCTCTCTCGAGCTGATGACAGATCCAGTGATTGTGTCATCAGGGCAAACCTATGAGCGGGCTTTCATCAAGAAATGGATTGATCTTGGTCTCACTGTCTGTCCTAAGACACGACAGACTCTGGCGCACACCAATCTAATACCTAATTACACTGTAAAGGCGCTAATTGCAAACTGGTGTGAGTCAAACAATGTGAAGTTGCCTGATCCCATGAAGTGTACGAACTTAAACCAACCATCACCTCTTCCTGGGCACACAGACTCTGGTGCAACCAGGGAGTCACCTGTTTTTCCTCATTCCAGGGTCAACCAGCCGATATCACTTGAGTCAAGCCGGTCTATGGGTTCACCTGGTAATAACTTGATCTTTTCTGGTGGAGTCGATCAAGAGGACACTTCTCCATTGTATCCTCATTCTTCATCAGAGGGTTCCTTGTCTGGTGTAGCTGGAAATGGGCAGGATTTGGATATGGCAAGAATATCACCAAGAAGTTCTGAAGATAGGTCTGCAAGCTCAGAAGAAAGGACTATGGATGCAGTTGGCCAACCCAGTACATCACCTGGAGCTGAATTTTCCAATGCTACTGTAGCTGAACAGTCAGCTCAGAGCCATAATAGAACTGCCTCAGCCTCAAGTGTGCTTTCTAATGAAAATTTTACTCAAGAAACACCTGGAGATGCCAATGAAGCTTCACAGATAACAACCAATCTGACTGGCTACAGCAGTGATGCATCAGGAGAGGGGAAATCAGAGCCACTTGCTGCTCCCTTGACTTTGCCACAGAGAGAACCTGATTTCACTTCCAGATTGTTGGAGACAAGGCCTCGAAATCCATCAATCTGGCGGCGACCATCAGAGAGGTCTGGTCCAAGGATGGTTTCTTCTCCTGCTATTGAAACAAGAGCTGATCTTTCTGGTATTGAAACCAAAGTGCGGAAGCTAGTTGAGGACTTGAAAAGCTCTTCAGTTGATACTCAAAGAGATGCAACATCTGAGATACGGTTACTTGCCAAGCACAACATGGATAATCGGATTGTAATTGCTAACTGTGGGGCCATTACTTTGTTGGTCAATTTGCTCCTCTCGGAAGACTCACGGATTCAGGAAAATGCTGTTACAGCACTTCTTAACTTATCAATTGCTGATAACAACAAAACTGCGATTGCTAATGCTGGCGCAATTGATCCTCTGATTCATGTTCTTACGACGGGGAGTCCTGAAGCAAAGGAGAACTCAGCTGCCACTCTCTTTAGTCTCTCGGTGATTGAGGATAACAAAGTCAAGATTGGAAGGTCTGGTGCAATTGGGCCTCTGGTTGATTTATTAGGGAATGGGACTCCTAGGGGGAAGAAGGATGCAGCCACAGCTTTGTTTAATTTATCAATATTTCATGAAAACAAGGCCCGGATTGTGGAAGCTGGTGCCGTAAAATACCTTGTGGAGTTGATGGACCCAGCTGCTGGAATGGTTGACAAGGCTGTAGCTGTATTGGCAAATCTTGCTACAATTCAGGAGGGACGGACTGCTATTGGTCAGGAGGGTGGGATTCCTGTTCTGGTAGAAGTTGTTGAGTTGGGTTCTGCAAGAGGGAAGGAGAATGCAGCTGCTGCTCTTTTACATCTTTGTCAAAGCAGTAATAGATTTTGCAGTATGGTGCTCCAAGAAGGAGCTGTCCCACCACTGGTGGCATTGTCACAGTCAGGCACCCCAAGGGCCAAAGAAAAGGTATGTGGCTGCTTATGAGGTTGCTGTTTCTGTTATTTTTATCTTGAAGACTAATCCAACGTGGTTTTGGTTTCTTGCAGGCACAGGCGCTTCTTAGCTACTTTAGGAGCAGCAGACATGGTAATGCTGGGAGGGGCTGATTTTGGGATCACAGCCTTTGGGTTTCATACCAAGGTTTTGGGTCAAGTTCTACAGAGTGTAAATTTGATGGTGCAAATAATGCATGTGACAGGTGATCTTGCATGTATTTTTACTTGATCTCTAGAAGAAAAGAGGGGGGGAAAAACCAATTATGATTTATGGAGGATTTGATTGAGTCCTCTTGTGAAATAGGTCTACTTGTGAATGTGGGAAGAAAATTTTATACATGTGAGTGCAGTGAGATTGGGCAAGACAATGACGGACAAATAATCAGTTCTATTAATGTCATTGTCTTACTTGCTTCTTTTTGTGAATGCTTGTTTTTTTCCATTGGTGTTTCAAAGAAGTTTAAAATGCTGTGATTTAGTGGAGGCTGTATGTTATTTGTTGTGCAATAGTTATCTTTTTCATTCGATTGTCAAGTCGGTTTGTGTTGGCAACTCAATTTTGTCGCTCCATCCAGGTGATTTTCATTTTCACCGTAAAAAATAAGTCATGTTTTCCCGTTAACAATTTCCAAAGAAATGCGTGGTTGCTAACCTACTTCCCCTGAGCTTACACTGATATCTGCATATTTACGTGAAAAAGTTGGTGTAACTTTATTTTTTCGGTAATTCAATAGTTACAACAGAGAAAAAGGATCCCAATTCTGGATGTCTCTATTAAAAATACTAAAAGATGTCAACCATTTGAGTTACAAGGCTTTTGATAATGATGGAGCAGCTTTACTTTTAATTGTAGTCTAGTTGAGTGCCAATGCTAGTTAGTCGTTAGCGTAAGATTATTGTTGATTAGCCTTTTACTTAACCAAGGTTTCATTAATGCAGTCTAGATGAGCATCACAGCTAGTTTAAGTTAACTGTTGACCAGCCTTTTTATTGGACTACATGGTGCACATCGCATTTGCAGTGCCAGTGTACACAAGGAGAAGGTATTCTACGAGAAGATATCTTTTGAAATGATCCCACGAGAGTGAGACATCTCTTTCACAAGAAGTGAGATCCACATGCATGCTCCCCACTCTCCCCCAACATGTGAGAGAGATGTCTTATAAGACCATCTCATAAGATAATTTTTCATATAAGAGAGCCAACTTTTTTTTTTTTTGGCTAAGGGAGATGAGGATCTTTCTCTCGTAATCTATATATATATATATATATATATATAAAACCGAAGCATTTGAAGCTCTCACAATTTTTCACGTCAGTACAATATTTAAATAAAATTATCATTTTATTAATTATTTTTGTTTAGTTCAAACTTTATAAGAAGTAAAACTTTATTTCTCTAACAAGTCCAACTTAAACTCAAACTCATCATTATCATTTTTTTAAAACAAAATTATTTTTGTTTAGTTTAAACTTAACAAGGAGTGAAACTCTATCTCTCTAATAAGTCAAACTTAAACTTAAACTCAAACGTATTTGATAAAAAAACAAAAATTCTGATTTTTTATTTCATACTCATACGTATTTGATTTATATATAATAAATTTTGGTGAAGATAATTGTGATTTTGGATTTTGTTTGTATATTAAATTAACTTTTCTTTAGAGAGATCGATATTGTTTGTGCAATCTATTATAATTGGTGTAGTGAACCACATCCTCACGAATTTGATTTATTGCACACTTATCTTCACCAATATAATAAGATATTATCCTCAGTTATTATAGTTAGAACATGCCACTACTGAAAAATAAAACCCTAAACCTAGAACAATATAACCAGCTTATTCCGTTCACTCCCTTCTCATCAAAGCCTCTCTTCCCTGTAGTATCAAGATCTCTCTTAATCTCTTCTGTCTAGTTTCATTAAAGCTTTTGGTATTTGATGTTTGGTGTACCAACCTCAAGCTAAGGTATCTTTTTAATTGAAAGACTTGGAAAATTTATTAATGAAGATTGTGGTCAGTATCTCTATACTATTCTTTTCTCATGTTTTTTCAGTATTGTGTAATAAGAGTCTTGAATCATCATGTCGTTGTTAATTTAGTGCATTCTTTTGGCATTACATTATCTCAGACTCCTCCATTTAGGGAGAGGACGGTTAGAAAATTTATCTTTCAGCTGTGATTATCTTAATTATGTTTGTTGATATTGCCCTCTTTAAGTGATTGTTCCATCAACAAACAACTTTATATGGAAATAGGAACAATCTTCTACTCAACTCATTCCTTCTTTTCCTTTGTCTTTGGCACACCAACAATTCAGTTTTTTATTTTTTTGGTTTTCAAAAAGGTTAGTTTTTGTAGCACAATTTTGTACCTTTATATTCTAAACACAAAGAATATTTTTCATATTGTGTTCTTGAAACTTCAAATTATTGTTAAAATAACAGGTGTATATTGTAGGAAAAGTAGAGTTACATTGGCAGATGATGCATAAATTGATAGGAATTCTCCTTATGATGCCCGTATAATCAAATATGGTATTTTGGATACCTTTTGAGCAATTGCATGCATTTATATATGATTGAGAATTTTTTTTTTCGAAGTAATGCTTGAAATTAAATGTGATTGATACGGCTCCACTATTTGCTATGGCTATCTTCACGAACACTGCCATGGATTATTCTTTTGAGGGTAACCAATCTTTCACTTATATTTTTCTATTATGTAGTCATATATTTCTCTACACTCTAAATCTTTTTATTTTAATAGCTATAGTCATGGATTATTCTCTCAAGTGTACCTTATCTCTCTCTCTCTCTTATATTTATTTGTAGTGTAGTCTTATATATATATATATATATATATTTTTTTTTTCCGATAATTTTTAGTCTTTGAATCTTTTGATTTGCTAATTTTTTTTTTTTTTTTTTTTTTTTAATTCTTTTGAGGTTACATGTATCTCTATATTTTTATGTAGAGTAGAGTAGTCACAATCATATATATTTTTTGTTTTGTTTCAATAATATTTTTATTTTGTTTCAATAATTTCTAAGCTTTGTATATTTAATTTCTTTAATATTTTTAGGTTTTTGGAAGTTTTAACATTTGAATTTTTGGGTTAATTTTTTGCAATAACTGAACCTGTCAACTATAGCAATAGTCTTCCAAGGATAACTCTATCTTTCTTTTATATTTTTCTGTTGTGTAGTCATATATTTTTCATTTTGTTTTGATAATTTCAGCTCCGAATTTTGTAACAATATATTATACCATTATGTAAAATTTTTGTGTGCATTGTATGAGATTAAGAAATATGAATTAAACTTAGTATAACCTAATAGATTTTACTTTTTCTCATGTCACGTGTTAGTAATTGAGCCGAATTTGACGTGATCCATATACCAAATCATAGAAGCTTATTTATTAAAACTTATTAATTAATATATCATTTGTTTCATAATACATTATACATTTATGCAAAGTTTTCCCGTGCATCGCATGGGTTAGCGACTAGTTATACAAAATAGCCAATTTGGGAATATAATGGGCTACAAAATTAGTTTCTTTATAATAATGACTAACAGTTCAATCAACAAAGGAGCAGTGATGTTTTCTATGACTCAATATGGAGAGGTCGAGGAGTTCTAGGGTGGTTGGATTACATCAGTGTATCCTTTTTACATATTACAATTTAATACCCCAAAGTTGTTGCTTTCTTTGCTATTGGGATAAGCTGCCTTGACTTTCGCTATCAAGGGGTCTTGATCTTTTATGAACTCTATCCAAACAAAAACAACTTCTTCTTTGTGGTCTCTGGCTATGGTTAACAAGATTTCTCCTTATTGATGGCTATATTGAAGTTAACTTTCAAAAAACAGGGGGATAAGGCCATAAGGGGATCAAGGATCTCATATACTGCTCCTAGTGGTCTCCACTTCACACCTACATATTCCTAGGTTAAATATGATCGCTATATATATATATATATATATTTTTTTTTTTTTACTTTTTCTAATTAAAAATAAATGATCACCTATTTCCCTTTCAGAATTTGTTTTTTGTCATCTATATTATTTCACAACAAATAACTACGAATAATAGTATTTCCTTGCTTCTTGTTGCAGCTTCAATTTTTCTTCTACTTGTATAATTAATCTAACCTAGTGGGTAATGGAATTGAATTTATTAAAAAAAAAAAAAAAATCTTATAGTCCAAGGGTAGCTTTGTTAGGAATTGTTTGATTGAATTAGGATTTAAGGTAGGTCACTTCAAGGGACTTGGGCCTCCGTAGCAAAGAAGAGAGAAAGAAATGAGAGTACAGGGGGTTAGAGAGAGAAGAAGGTGATTAACAAGAGAATTCATTCATCAATGCTTTGTACAATATGATTCCTAATCTTTATACCAACATGACCCTAACTATTCTAACCGCCAAATGCTCTCACTAACTAACTAACTGATATGTTGTTACTAACAAATACACTAACTATCATTTAGGTACAATAGCATACAACCCTCAATTAGGTACAAGACTACAGATGCCTATCATTACCCCTCTCCATTTATAGTACCTTGCCCACAAGGTGAGGAAAGATAAGTTGTAGTTGATGCAAGGATTCCCAAGTGGCATCTTCAGGAAGACAACCAAAACACAGGACTAAAACCTTAGTAATCACTCAAGACCTTAAGGCCTTGGTTTTGGTCTACAGCACAACAGTAGGTTCAACTTACAATTGACCTTCCTCATCCACAGGTGGGAAAGTTGGTAAATGATGGATATGCTAACCCAATTTCAGCTTCAAGCATGATACATGGAAGACAGGGCGAATCTTAGCTTCAGGTGGCAAGTCTAGCTTATACACTACTGCACCAACATTCTGCAATACTTGGAAGGGACCAAAGTACCTTGGTGATAGCTTCCACTTCCCCTTGTAAGCCAAGGTCCTCTGCCTATATGGTTGTAACTTCAGAATCACCTAATCACCAATAGCAAAAGACTTGTCTTGCCTATGCTTATCAGCTTGAATCTTCATTTGCTCTTGAGCAATAGAGAGTTGCTTTCAAAGAGTACCCAAGACAGCCTCCCTCTGACTAAAAAGAAAGTCCAAAACCTCCACTCTAGTGGTACCAGGTATGTAAGACTGAATTGTGGGGGGAGGAAATCCATACAAGGCTTCAAATGGAGTCATCTTCAAGCTAGTATGGAAGTTAGAATTGAACTAGAGTTTAGCCAATGGTAACCATTCAGCCCATCTATAGGGTATCTCACTAGTGAAAGCTTATAGATATTGCTCTAAACTCCTACTAGCAACCTCAGTCTGTCCATTAGTTTGAGGATGATAAGCTGTTGACATGGCTAATTCAGTCTCCTACAGCTGAAACATCTTAGACTAGAATAAGGAAGTGAATGTGGCATCTCTATCACTTACAATAAAGGTAGGCATACCATGAAGCTTAAAGACATACTGCATATACAAAGCTGCCACTTTGAAAGCAATGTAAAGGTGAGAAATAGGCACAAAGTGAACATACATACTTAGTCTATCAACCACCACTAAAATCACCTCAAACCCTTGTGACTTAGGTAACCCTTCCACAAAATGCAAGCTAACATTAGTCCAAGGAGTAGTGGGGACCTTCAATGGCTGTAGTAAACCAGCAGGGACAGAAGTCTCAGATTTAATTCATTGACAGACATCACACTCCCTCACATACTTCTTGATATTAGCCTTCATACCATGCCAAAAAAATTCCCTTTTAGCCCTTTGAAATGACTTAAGGAAAATAGGATGGCTTGCCACAGGACTACTGTGAACTAAATGCAGAACTTAGGATTTTAAAGGGCAATGTAACCCCAAAAAAAACTGCCTTTGTGAAAAATCAGGCCATTTTGCCAAGTAAAACCGTTGGGAGTAATACTAACTTGAATGGACTGAATAAGCTGTTGCAAGCTTTGATCTAGAAAGTAGCTATCCCTAAGTTTGTTCAACCAAGTAGGATCAGGAACTGAAAGGAGAAATAGACAGCTAGTCTTTTGTAAATCAGCCTATGGAGGTAAGTTAGGGCTTCTAGAAAGTGCAGTAGCCACCTTATTCTCACTTCCCTTCTTATATTCCACTACAAATGCATACCCCAAGAGCTTAACAAGCCATTTCTACTGAGTAGGAGTGGTAAGCCTCTGTTCAAGCAGAAACTTGAGGCTTTGATGGTCAGTCCTCACCACAAAAGGTCTTCCAAGAAAGTATGCCCTCCATTTCTTGACAGCAGTTGCCAATGCTAACAATTCAATCTCATAAGTGGACAAATGAAGGTGTTTACCCTTAAGGGCTTAACTGTGGAAGACAATGGGTCTGTTGTCTTGCATCAGGACAGCCCCCAAACCAACCCCAGAAGCATCACACTCAATGACAAAGGGTTTTGAGAAATTGGGAAGAGCCAAAATTGGAGGTTGAACCACAGCTACCTTGAGTTTGTTAAAGGTCATTAGAGTTGCATCAGACCAATGAAACCCATCTTTCTTAAGAAGGTCTATTAAGGGTTGAGCAATAGCTCCATACCCTTGAATAAACTTTCTATAATACCCAGTGAGGCCTAGGAAACCTCTCAAAGCTTTAAGAGTGTTTGGAATAGCCACTGTTGCATAGCCATAGTCTTCGTAGGATCTTCCTCGACCCCATCACTAGATATAATATGGCCAAGATACTCAACCTCACTACACCCAAGTACACAGTTGGACTTCTTTGCATACAACTGATTAGACAATAGGATGTCCAAAACAATTCTCAAATGTGACAGATGATCTTCCAAGCAAGAAATAAAGACCAAGATATCATCAAAGAAAACTAAGACAAATTTTCTCAAATAAGGTCTGAATATGGCATTCATAAGAGCTTGGAATGTAAATGGTACATTTGTCAAACCAAAGGGCATTACAAGAAATTCATAATGACCCTCATGAGTTCTGCATGCTGTCTTAGGAATATTCTTAGGCTTCATACGGATTTGGTGGTAACCTAATCTCAAATNATAGGGTTTCTTTTTCCTTTCACTCCTTTGTCCATGAATCTGCTTTAGGCACTTGTTTAATATTAATATATGATATATGTTTGAAGGAAAAACAAGTCAATTAGTGTATCATATTAGAGATGTATGCAGAATTGCCATTTGATAATTGTTCTTTCCACCTTGTCATTTTCTGGGTTTACTTTCATGATTCTATAGATGAAATCTGATGGATTTGATGGGCTATATGTCTGTGTTGAGAGAACATGGCTTTCCATATGGGTTTCTTGATGAGGGTTTACATTTGCTAATTTTCAGGTTTTTCATCCTCAATCAGGGGAATAGCAGAATTTAAGCCCACAAAAAATAATTAAGGTCATTCAGTCCATTTTATCAACCTGTTTGCATAAACAAGACTAGTCTTTTATTTATCTATTAAATTCCAAATTCGACTAATCTTTGGTCTCTTTGAGTATAAAAATTGATTTTTTTGGTACCAACTTCAATCTAAAATCTACTTCTTCTAGCAGTAACTTTAAACCTTTTTTTTAAGTGCCAATTAAATTTGCTTTAAAGTGGCATCTCTTGGTTGGTGCTTAAAGAAAATCCATAAGAGGAAATTTAGAAACAAATACTGTTTGCTAATAACTTAACAAAAAGCATCTTTTGTTTTGCACATTTGTTGGATAAAATAAAGCGGACTATCCTATAGGTGTCAGAACAGGGTCCAGTAGGAGTGCACATGGATGTCTTGTTGAAAGTGACTAATTACAATTGTAGTTAAAGAGAAGTGGCCTATATATAATAGCCTTAAATTGACTAAGTTTGCTCAGTTCTTGATCATTATATTTATATTCTTGAGGGTAGTAAATCTGCTTTAGTGGATTCTCAAGGAAAAGATTTCTTAATTAAATACATTCTTGCTGATGGGGTCTTTGTGTTTTGATATTTTGTCAGTCAAGGCATTGACTGTTGGTGGTGGAATGGAACATCCTGATTGTTGTTGCATGCCTGAGTTACCTAATTAGTTCTTCGTTGGGTTGGGACTTGATTCTGAGATTTTCTATGCTTTCTAAAGCTTAATTAAAGAGAGATTGTGTTTCAACCAAATTCATTGGATAAAACTATATAGTTTATCCACCTTCTTTTACTTTCAACCGAATACAGTGTGCTAAATAATGAGTTCACATTTATGAGCATTAGTGTTTGTATTTGTAACTAACATTGGTGCTTGACTGTGTGCTCTCAGCCTCTTACCAAGGCATGTGATTGATAGGTTATCACTTGTATGCAGCTATGAGGATTATTCTTAAATCAAAATTGTTCACCATGCCTATAATAAAATTTGGTGTCCATCCCAGCATCTTGTTTGATTATTTGAAGGATGTCGTTCTTTTATCAAAATATACTTGGATAGATTAGTCTCTTTGTGACAAAAGCATATGCTGTTATTTGATGTATTTGTTCTTTGGGGTGTAGGTTATGAAATAACTGCAAGGTGAATTTGCATGGGATAATGTTAATTTTACAAATGTCTTGTTGGTTTGCTTTGTACTCTTGATTAAGCCAATCTGGAAAGCAGTGCTGAAATAGATAATGCGGCAATCCTGACCCTGACCCTGGGGTCAACATCCCTGTCTTCCCTCATCCTCCTTAAAGCATTACCATCTTTCCTTCCAAAGATTCTTCCTCTTCTCTTGTTTATCTTAACTTTTGTAGTTATATTAAATAATTAATATATGTGCTATTCTCTTTCAATCTGAGTAACTCTCAACTGATTTTGAAGTTAAAACAAATTCAATCAAAACCAATAGTGTCAGTTCCACCAATATAACCTTCCCCTATTTACTAATTACAGTATTACTAACTAGTATCATATTGATGTTTTCAGGGAGAAAAATGATGGAGAGAGAGATATAGAGGTAAGCACTAATTTAATAAAGGTAGTAGGGAAAAGTCCTAGGAAAGGCCATGATGCAAATGAACAAGCTACTGCAGTTTTAACTAATATTCAATTAATCGGATAGAATTCTTATAGTCCCACCAGCATTGTGTTGAAACCCTATATATATATATATATATGCATAATTTAAATAGGCAGATGAGTAGTGGAAATTCCCCAATATTGAAGTGCCATTCACCAGGAATCAAAAAATTTGGTTGGCAGGTGGTGTGGCACATAGATGTATGGGTTGGTATTACACCTCTCTCTCTCTCTCTCTCTCTCTCTCTCTCTCTCTCTCTCTCTCTCTCTCTCTCTTTTTTTTTTTTTTTTTTTTTTTTTTTTTTTTTTTTTTTTTTTTTTTTTTTTTTTTAATTTTAATTATTTTTTCCACTCCTTGCTATCCAATGGGTTGTTCTTTAATTCTCTACCATGTTCTGTCAATTGATAGGTTAACTTTGCAGAGAACTTACCTGACGACTACTTGCAAACTTATGTGATGCATTGAAAAATGTAAAATAATTATTTTATGAAAAGACTTAAAATATGTAGGATAAATAATACATATGTAATTTTATATTTTTATAAATTTTATGTAATGGAACTATAGTGTATTTTGTATTCAACAACAAATAAATAGAGAAGATGAAAAACATATTATAAAAAGATTTAAATTATATAATTATAATATTGTTTTATATAAATGGAGAAGATGTTATTAAAATGATTTTTTTTTAAATACCATAATCGCTTGACTAATTTGAACACATCCAAGAATATTAAAAAAAATGCATAAGCCCATTCCATGGAAAAACATGCAACATATTACATTAACTTTAAATTACTATATAAGTTTAGTGTAGTTTACTATATTTTAAATATTTATCATTTTTATTGCTTTTTTAGGCTCCATAATCTATATCTCTAATTTCTAATAATTACTCTCTCCGTCCCAATTTGTTTGTCCTATTTGAAAAGTCAAACTTTTTAAGGAAACATTATTTATTGTCTTGTATACCTCATTAAAATGTATAAGTTTACAAAACTACCCTTAAATAAATTTTTAGGGACCTTATTTAAACTCCTAGCCCAAAAAGTATGTGGACTTAGGTCCAAAAAGCCCAAAATAATAAATTTGTAGAGAATGAGTTGGAAAACTAGGTTTTAATGAATTAGACAACAAATGAACAGATCTTGATGACAAAAAAAGGAAAATAACGAACTTTCACATAGGAAAAACGTCCTCAGCGGAGTTCGAGGAGACTGATTCTTATATATTGCTTTTGAAATTTGATTACAAGTCTAGTTCTGGATTGCTACAATATTTCTTTCTTGATTTTCTGCCCCTTTCCTTCAGGGGTGTCTTACATTATATATCTCCCTCCTAATGATCTTACCCTTTCACTTGTTGATCATCCAAGCCACTACTTGAGTGTTTGTCCCATCAAACACTTTTTTTAGCTTTTTGTGAGTTGTGGTAGTCAAGGCAGCACTGTTCAGGGGTCTTCTCCACATAAATGCGGCTAGAAAGTTAGCTGCAGGGCATTTAATGCAGTGGCAGCAATTTTTCCCTAGGTAGCTTCTAGCTTCTACTCTCTGAGACACTTAAGATGTACGTCCTTGCCATTGGAGCTTCTTAGCAGGTCGCCTTGATCATTGGGAACTACATCAGATCCATGTTTAGCCTGTCCAAGGAGGTATTCCTCCTCGGACCACCTTCCCATTCGTATTATGTTCATGAAGCTTTGAGCTCAAACCACTAACTACTGTTTAATCGTCCTCGGATCACTCATGCTCTTGGTCAAGGCCCAAGGCCCAATATATGATTTGGGCCCTTAACCCTACAAAATTTATCAGCTTTTTTTAAAAGAGTAATTCTTAATAAGGCAACTAAAAAGGTGCTTCAATTAGATTGATTTTTTAAATATTTGTTAATTTTCTTTTCAAATAGTTTTGAAAATAAAGTAGGGGTATAATAAGAACATTAGTAAATTAATGATTTTTATTTTTAGAGATAGGACAATATTTTGGGACATTCTACAATGGAATAGAGGACAAACAAACTAGGACAGAGGGAGTATCTTGCTGTATTTTTTTAGCCCAAATAGAATTAAATTTCATACTTTTCAACCAAAAAATTAAGGAAATTTTTTTTTGAACCTAAAATTGAAAAAGTAAACTACAAAAAGAATAAATTTAAGGCTTAATTAGTTTAAAAGAGACTGAATTGGACCAAAATGTTACATTAATGTCTCAAAATGAGTGTACACTGTATAACTAATAATAAATGTTATGCTTTATTTTTCAAATTTCATATAAATTATGTAAGTGAGATATATTTGATTTTTCCATTATTTCAATTTGTGAAGAACATGGATGGTAATTACTATTTGTTAGTACATTTTAAATTAAATATGTTAAAACTCAAAAAAATTGAAGAAGAATAAAGAGATGAATTAGAATAAAATTTGTTAAAGAAAGAGTTACTTGTATGGAAGTTAGATTAAATAAATTAAGAGAAGATTTTTTTTTTTTTAATTAATAAATAACATGTAGGTTATGTGAAGGGTTGAAAGACTATATATACAGCTATGCTATGGACTAAGTTCATGTCAAGAGTGAATGAAGAAAGTAGTTAAAAACAAAGTGTATTGTGTGAGAGAGTGAATTCAAAAATATTCCTAAATAGTTGAGAGATTTCGGGTCAAAGAAAGGTGTTCTTCTAGTGGAGCTTTGGGCTTGAACACTTTGTGTAAAAGCTATTCTAGCCATACAATATTTGTTGGGCTGTTGTATCCTGGGAGAGACAAGTCAGAGAAGGTCTGCACCGGTTACAAAGATTAGCCAACTAAGGGCTTGAATCTCCTTAAAGAGAGCGAGTGCCGCGCCTCAGTCCAAATAGTGTTGTGTTCATCTTTTCAAATTAATAATAATATTCAGCGTATTATTCAGTTTCTCTTTGTGTTGTTTCCATTATTATTGTTTTTGCACCAACAATTTTAAGGAGATTTAACACATGGAGCTTACACAAGAGAAACTAAATGAGCCTGTTGGAGATCTTAACAAGCCCTTTCACTTTAAGGGAGCCCACTTTAAGAGGTGGAAAGGAAGTGTCCTCTTCTACTTAAGTGTTCTCAAGGTCTCCAACATCCTCACTGACAAGAATCCATCAAAAGTTCCTACCGATGAGATGAGTGAGGAAGAATATATTCTCCATCAAGAAAAAATAGATAAGTATACAAAAGATGAATATAATTGTTGCTCTTATCTATTGAATTGTCTTGCCGATCATTTCTATGATTATTATGATACAACTTACAATTCTGCTAAGAAAATTTGGAAAGTTTTACAAAGCAAGTATGATATTAAGGAGGCTGGTGCAAAGAAGTATGCTGCTAGTAGATTTTTTTGTTACCAAATGGTGGATGGAAAATCGGTGGTGGATTAAGCACAACACTTTCAAATGATTGTGGCAGAATTGAGAGGCATAAAGATTGGAGACAATTTGGTGGTAGCTAGCATAATTGATAAACTACCACAATCTTGGAGGGAGTACCAAAAGAATTTGCGGCACAAACAAAAGGAGACATCCTTGGAGACTTTGATCACACGTATCCGTGTGGAGGAGGAGGCTAGAGGACAAGATGCACTCATGACACAAGAAAGCAATGGTAATTCCACCACAAAGGTAAACCTTATTTCAGCCAATAATAATATGCCCAAAAATCATTTTCCTAGAAATAGTCAATTAAAGCCTAAAAAGAGAGCCTTTAAAAATAATAATAAACCTCAAGGAAAGGGAAACCCGAATAAAAATTACAATAAGAACCAAGGACCCCCTTCACAAGATCAATTTAATAGATCATGTTTTGTCTGTGGCAAGAGTGGGAATATTGCTCGATTTTGCAAATTTTGAAAATGTGAATCTGTCCCGCAGGCTAACGTAACCGAAAAGCCTTTAGTAGCTATGATCACAGACATCAATATGTTGCAATATGTTGAAGGGTGGTGGGCAGATTCTGGTGCTAATAGGCACTTCTGCTATGACAAAAATTGGTTCAAGTTGTACACTCTTTTTGAAGAAGAAAAAACTATTATGCTTGGTGACTCTAGCAAAACCTAGGTTCTTGGGAATGGTGAAATTGAATTGAAATTCACTTCTGGACGTGTGCTAACATTGAAAAATGTACTTTACACTCCGTCCATGAGGAAGAATTTGATGTCAAGTTTTTTGCTTAACAAGGCTGGCTTCAAGCAAACTATGGAATCTGATAATTATGTAATCACTAAAAATGGATTATTTGTAGGTAAGGATTATGCTTGTGATGGAATGTTTAAATTGAATGTTGAGAATAATAAAACATCTACCAGTTCAATTTATATGTTTTCTTCTATTAATTTTTGGCATGCTCGTTTGTGTCATATAAATAGTAGATATGTGGAAATCATGAGTAGTTTAGGATTAATTCCAAGACTGTCAAAATATTTTGAAAAATGTGAAACTTGTAGTCAAGCTAAGATTACAAAAAGGCCTCATAAAAGTGTTGTAAGAAATACCGAATTGGTTGAGTTAATTCACTCTGATTTATGTGAATTTGAGGAAATTTTAACTCGTGGAGGAAATAGATATATTATCACTTTTATTGATGATTTTTCAAAATATACAACTATTTATTTGTTGAAAAATAAAAGTGATGCTTTTGAAAAATTTCAAGATTTTTTAAAAGAAGTTGAAAATCAATTCGGAAGAAAAATAAAAAGAATAAGAAGTGATAGAGGTCGCGAGTATGAATCAAGTGCATTCAACTCATTTGTTTAGTCTTTGGGAATTATTCATGAAACTACTGCACCATATTCACCTGCTTTTATTGGTGTGGTTGAAAGAAAAAATAGAACTTTAATTGAGTTAACAAATGCCATGTTAATTGAATTTGGTGCACCTTTACATTTTTGGGGTGAAGCTATTTTAACTGCATGTCATGTTTTGAATAGAGTGCCACATAAAAAGTCACATACCACACCTTTTGAGATGTGGATAGGACATAAGCCAAATTTGGGATATTTGAGAGTATGGGGTTGACGTGCTTATGTAAGGCTTACTGACTCTAAAATGCCTAAATTAGGTATAAGAGCTACTACCTGTGCTTTTCTTGGTTATGCGATTAATAGTGCAACCTATAGATTTTTTGATCTTGAAAACAAAATAATTTTTGAATCTGGTGATGCAATTTTTCATGAAGAAAAATTTCCTTTTAAATTGAAAAATAGTGGGGGTGAAGAAAATATTTTGTCACAACTTAGTTCTTTTACTTCACATTTACAAAATGAAGAAAATTTTGAAATGGAACCTAAAAGAAGTAAAAGAGCTAGAGTTGAAAAGGATTTTGGTCCTGATTATTATGTTTTCAACATTGAGGTATATCCCCAAAATTTAAAAGAGACTTTAACATCACTTGATGCTATATTTTGGAAAGAGGCTGTAAACGATGAGATAGAATCTCTAATTTCTAATAGAAATTGGAAATGAGTAGATCTTCCACCGGGTTGTAAGACCATAGGTTGTAAATGGTCCTTAGAAAAAAGTTGAAACCGGATGGATTAATAGATAAGTTTAAAGCTAGACTTGTTGCAAAAGGCTTTAAACAAAAAGCTAATCTTGATTTCTTTGATACATTTTCTCCGGTAACAAGAATTACATCTATTAGATTATTAATTGCTATTGCTGCAATTTTTGATTTGAAAATTCATCAAATGGATGTAAAAATTGCTTTTCTAAATGGGGACCTAGAGGAAGAGATTTATATGGATCAACCCAAAGGCTTTGTACAGCCTAGACAAGAGAGCAAGGTATGTAAGCTAACTAAATCCCTATATGGCTTAAAACAAGCACCTAAGCAGTGGCATGAAAAATTTGATTCTTGCATGATTGAGAATGATTATAAATCAAATGAATGTGATAAATGTATTTATTTTAAGTCATGGAATAATTTACATGTTATTATTAGCCTCTATGTAGATGATATGTTGATTTTTGGCTCAAATATGCATGTTATAAATGAGACGAAAAGTATGCTTAAAAGCCATTTTGATATGAAAGATCTTGGCGAGGCTAATTTTATTTTGGGCATGAAAATTACAAAAGCATGTGATGGAATATATCTTGATCAATCACATTATGTTGAGAAAACATTGAGAAAATATAATTTTTATGATCACAAAAGTGTAGCTACTCCTTTTGATTCTAGTGTTCATTTATTTCCTATGAATAATGATGATGAGATTTTTAATCAAAAGGATTATGCTAGTATCATTGGTAGTTTGCGTTATACTATTGATTGTACTAGACCTGACATTGCATTTGCGGTAGGAGTGCTAAGCAGATTTACTAGCAAGCCTAGTAAAGATCATTGGCTAGTTATTGAGCGAGTCATGAGATATTTAATTGGTACAAAAAACTATGGCTTATTTTATAAAAAATACCTTGCTATGATTGAAGCTTTTAGTGATGCCGATTGGAATACTTTGTCAGGTGATTCTCTCTCTACCACTGGTTATATTTTTACCTTAGGTAGTGGTGTTATTTGTTGGAAATCTAAAAAGTAAACAATAATTGCTAATTCAACAATGGAAGCTGAATTAATAGCATTAGCTTCAGCTAGTGAAGAGGCAAATTGGCTTAGAGATTTGTTTTATGAAATTCCACTTTGGGAAAAGCCAATTCCACCTATATTAATTCATTGTGATAGCACTGCCACAATTGTTAAAGTTAAAAACCGTTACTACAACGGTAAATCCAGACCCATAAGAAGAAAGCACAGTACTATGCGATCTTATTTGAGTATTGACATCATAACTATGGATTATATTAAATCTAATGATAATCTTGCAGATCCATTTACCAAGGCCTTGGCAAAAGATAGGGTCTGGAATACATCGAGGGGGATGGGACTAAAGTCCGTAGAATCATGAGCCATGTATGAGGATACCCAATCCAAGGACTAGAGATCCTGAGAATTTGGTTCAATGGGAAAAACGAATCATAAGATGGTCGTAAGAAATGCACTATTCATTTTTTTTAAAATTATTTATTTTGTAAACAATTTTTTAATTGTTCATCCCTATGATGTAAGTGCATTTATCCTGTAATGTGGAGAGGTTGAGTAAAAAACTCTTAATGAAATTTGTAGCTCGTATGAGTGGGGTGTCAGAATTACAGGAGCACCCTTGACAAAATTTCACCTATGTGAGTGTGGGGGTGGGGCCGCTCCCTATGAGATTTGAACTTAATCTCAAATAGACTCATGAAACTGGGATCAGTAGACGACCGTAAAGTGCTAGCTATAAAAGTTCATGTTAACACCTGGATCATTATGTGTGAGCAGTAATACTTTATTTCCCTTAAGCAGTCATAGTTCAAGTCAGAGACCACTACTGACTCTGGAGTAGAGATTGTTGTTTTACTAAGTGAAGGTTCAATGCAGAGCACACCTTCATGATGCATAATAATCCCTCTTTGCCCAGTAATCTCTCATTTTTCGAATTTAATATTAAAATGAGTGGGGGAATGTTAGTACATTTTAAATTAAATATGTTGAAACTCAAAAAAACTGAAAAAGAATAAAGAGATGAGTTAGAATAAAATTTGTTAAAGAAAGAGTTACTTGTATGGAAGTTAGATTAAATAAATTAAGAGAAGTTTTTTTTTTTTTTTTTTTTTTTTTAAATTAATAAATAACATGTAGGTTATGTGAATGGTTGAAAGACTATATATACAGCTATGCTATGGACTAAGTTCATATCAAAAGTGAATGAAGAAAGTAGTTAAAAGCAATGTGTATTGTGTGAGAGAGTGAATTCAAAAATATTCCTAAATAGTTGAGAGATTTCGGGCCAAAGAAAGGTGTTCTTCTAGTGGAGTTTTGGGCTTGAACACTTTGTGCAGAAGCTGTTCTAGCCATACAACATTTGTTGGACTGTTGTATTCTGGGAGAGACAAGTCAGAGAAGGTCTATACCGGTTACAAAGATTAGCCAACCAAGGGCTTGAATCTCCTTAAAGATAGCGAGTGTCGCGCCTCAGTTCAAATAGTGTTGTGTTCATCTCTTCAAATTAATAATAATACTCAGCGTATTATTCAGTTTCTCTTTGTGTTGTTTCCATTATTATTATATTTGCACCAATACTATATATTGAACCATTGCCGTTATAATTTGGACGCAAATACGACTAATCTTAAAATCACCCATACTTTTAAATATAATATTACCAACGTTTTTCCTTTTATCCAAAAAAAAAAAAAACATTTTCCTAATCCAATTGCAAGTTGGACCGCAACCAGAAAACATTATCTGACATCGTGAGACCGACAGTGATACCTCAATATTTTTTGGATAAATTGATGCATCCCATTTATAATTTATTGCAATAGTCCTTTGCTTGGCATTTTCAAAGTGCATGTTGCTTTCAAGGAGTAGAAGTAGAACTCAGAAGCAAGAAAAGCGCTTCCATATAAATCCCAACCAAAGTTATACCCAGTAGGTACCTAAACCAAAACGTACAAAACATGAAGAAAGTGATAGGTAAATGTCACATAATAAATAATCAAGGACATTTAGGGTTGCCCTTGGAGTTCAACTTGTCTCTGTAACAAGGGCATTCAGACTTGTTTCCATATGTCCCTGAAGGAACACAGTTGCACTGTTGGCAGCAGACTCCACAATACCTTAGGCAACGGTCCTTCACTCCCGCATTTGCACACCTCACACCGCATTTGGAGTCACAAAAACCTGAAAAAACAAATATGCAAAGAGACCAATCAGCCTACAAGTACTAGAGAAATCAACACCACTAATAAACCAACCAGCTATAGCTAGCTAGCACCATTTATGTGCACAATATTAAGGGAACTTACTTGGAATTGAAGCATCCCCGGTGGTGAATTCAGCCATAGTGAACTGAAGGAAGGAGAAGCTTAGAAACATTGATACAAGTAGCAAAATTGCAAGGACAGGCTTCATTTTTTTTTAACTTTTTGGTAATGGACTGTTTGAAATGGTTGGAGCACTAGTGAGTGGTGAATAGTGAATAAACCTAAGGTGGCTATGGCCTCTTGAAGTTTACGTGGGTATTTATATATATTAGTCTTTAAGTGAGGTATACGCGAAAATTCAGAGAAAGAGACGAGGAGAGAATCCTCGAAAATGACAAAGAGAGAGATTTACAGCTTTAGTACAGACTGTGATGTCCTAGTCGAGTTGGGGGAACATGCGGTCTACTTAGTACTTGCCTCGTCAGTTTACGCTGTCCAACAGTCTCCAACCACGTTCATGCTGCAAAGAAGCTTAGTTGCAGCTTCTTTTAAGTAGGGTGACATTGTGACAATTTCAACATGGCTTTTGTTAACTGATTAAGGAGAGTTCAAAAAGTCCCACCAGCGTCCGAAGTAATAAAAACTAAATAAATAAATGTTCTTTAAACTAAAAAAGAGTCGATTTTTAATAATAATAAAAAAATCAATCGATTACATTAAAAAATTTAATCTTAATGAATGCACACGAGTACTCATTAACTGGATCTTTTTAATATTTCGCTCGTAAGTACTAGAAAAAGAAAATGTTTTGGTAATGTGTGTTATTAGAATTGGCTCATATTTTTTGGGCCACTATTCAAAAGGTCTTATGGTGTAGCGGAGCGGAGCATAACGAGTGGAATAAAACAAATTTATTCTAGGTAGGGTTATGTTATATATAAAAACTATTGTGAGTTGTAACTCTAATTTCTCATATAATGGATAAATAACCGCTCACTTTTGTGGACATAGAAACATTATTGAATCAAGTAAATTCTCTATGTTGATTTCCTCTTCTCTCTTCTCTACTTAACCAATTTTTCACATGTGTGGAGTGTAATTTCTTCAGTCTCCAAAGTATACTTTTTTTTTTTGGGGGGAGAAATTCTCCAAAGTACACTCTAATATTAAATACTTGGGATTATTTACTCTAATTTTTTCAATCTCAAAGTTGCACGGTGTAAATTATAAAAAAGTGAGGATGCGCATTTGTCATTTTGACCAATGGGGACTAAGCTTGAATTTAGTGCTCCAAATACACTAAACCCAAGCTTTGCTTGACCAATGGCACGCTGGGTGAACGGTGGATGTAACATATTTTAGTTGATGTGTGTAGGGGCCTTTTCTATGTTGTGTGTTGGGCTGGGCTGCCTCCTGTAGTAGTGGGCCCAAGTATTCTGAGTAAGAGAGTTGAGATCGGTCCAACTGCAACTCAACTTGGGTTGACTTGTGCACAAACTATGCCTTGTCTGCTAGGAGTGTACTTATGGTAGGCAGAGCTATTTCAGATGAGTTATAGCAGGTAGATATAATAACAACAAAACAGAGTCCTCTGACTTTTTAATAGAAAATGACCAAATAATCCCTATTTATGAAACATAATCACAATGATAACAATGACTTTTACAAAGAAGATAAAGGAGTAAATGATAATATGACTTAATCAAGAATAAATATGAATCAAGTCAAGTTTGGTCCGCAGAAGCAAAAAACCAAAGAGGAAGAACGCTTCCTCTCAATGCAGCTAATCTCCTAGGAAAGATCCTGTCGTGGGGATTAATGGCTTTGAGAGAATCGGACCTAAATGGTTAGTGCCCAAAGGAATCCTTTTTACTCTTTAGGAAGAGAGTAGGATTTTGGGAGAGAGAGAGGGAAATCGACCTACTGGTGCATACCCACCGTATTAACTCTCTTCGTTTTCTGTTTTCTCTCTTATATTTTTTCTTTCCTTTGTTTTTACTTTCTTTCTTTTTTATTTCGTGATCTTCCCCCCTTTTTTTCCATGCCCTTTTTCTAGGCACGGGAAGGGTCTTCTTATAGTGCCTGCTATGACCAGATTTTACTTCTTTGCCCCTTAACCACCTTTGTCTGGTCTAGGTGTACTTGTCGACCACCAAGGGTTCGTCTGTGTGCCACTCTCCCTTGCTAGACAAAGGCAGGTTGTTTTATTCATTAGTTTGCCGTGGCACCCTTTCTTGCCACAGTGTAGGTGCTTTCTCTCTCTATCCCTCATGGCATGCACCTAATGATTCCTCCCTCAACCTTACTTCTTTTGGGTGGTCTGTCATCTCAGCAAGACGTACCCCCCAAAAGAGCTTGGGAAGGAGCCGCAGAATAGGTCTTTTCCCCTCTCTCCACCACCAAACCATACCCCCTTACCTCTGACCCATGACCCCACCACGTCCCATATTGGCTGGGTAGAGGCTGGTGGTGCCTGAGCCTTACGCGTGCTTCCCTTTCATGTATGTCTAAAATCTGCCTGCTGCTCATGCGTTTGCTGCGGTCTGGAGGCTTGCTTGCATAGTCTACTGCCCTTCTTCGTCCTTTTATGTGGGCTGTTTTATAATTTTCTGCTCCCCTTAGGGACTGGGCTTCATTTGATATTGGACTTTATATTTCTTCTAGCCTATTTCTTGGTTGTCATCATTTCCTGCCATATTACTCTATGATTCTTACTGTAATTACTTGATCCAGCCGGGCCTTTTTAGGCCTGCCGTGTATTCTTTCCCCAATGACTTAGCACGACCATGGGTTTTCTTACTTATGGGCTCATGTGTCCCTTTTGTTTTCCCTTAGGCATCCTCGGCCCATTTGCTTGCCTTGGGCTTCCTCGGCCCTTTTCCTAACTTTGTGTTCCCATGGGTTTTTACTAACTTCATTGGGCTTCCTCGGCCCATTTATCTCATACTCATCTTTGGGGTTTGTGGGCCTACTATCAATCCCCCTACTCTCTTTGCTTGCATTGCTTTGGGCCTGCCGCGGCCCATTCTTACTTTTCCACATCATACACTGCCCATGGGTTTGCTATTTGCTATTTCTCTCTTCCAGGCTCTTTTGAGCCCATTTGCTTTCTCAAGACCCATTTATTTATTTTATGAACATGTGATCCATTATTCCTGCCGCTTGGATTTAATAGTTCTTGTTTTCTATCTTTTTACCAACTTCTTTTCAGTCTGTGTTGCTGGGCTTCTTTACTTCTTTATGACTTCTCAAAAATGGCCCTCAACAATGTGATATTGGTAAATTTTATTTTTGATCTCTTAAAAGTAGAGTTAGCTTGATTTGAATCTCTTAAATATTGGATCAATTTGATTTTGGTCTTTTAAATACGAGATGATTCAATTTTGTTCCTTACATATAAGCAAAATATGAACGAATAATAAATAAGAATAAATTTTTATATTTTAAAATTTTGAAGGTTCAAAATAGAATAGAGCCTATATTTATTTGGGGATTAAAAATTCAAGTTGCAATTTTTTTTTTATTACTCTCTTGCTAGCTTGACAAGACTATAAGATTCTCAAATAAAAAGACTAAAAGATTCGTTTAAATCTTGAAAAACAGAAGAGAAAACAGAAGGAAAAGAAACAAAGATTGAATACTAGGTACTCAGAGAGTGACAGGGAGTTGGCATCAGGTGAGAAAAAAAGGGAGTGGGTGAGACTGTGAAGTATTCCTGGAATAATACAGTCTGTGCATTCCCCCACTTGCTTTTTTTTGTCCGCAATGCATGTGCGTGCGCGTGAAATTGAGAGAGAGCTGTCTCCTTGAGCTGAAATGGGACTTGTGGTACGTCAAGTGATTTATATCTCAAACTCTATTTATATCATTCAATAAACAATATGGATTCATTTCAAATTCAGGCTATTTTTTTCCCCAGCTGAGTTGTTCCCTCAATTATGCTCAACAAGTCTGTTTTAGTATGGTCCTCGTTAAGCATAAAGAGAACTTAACCATCCAACTAATTTATTGTTTATTTTGCAGTAGAATTTCTCAAATCTTACATTCCATTAACTTTGCTACCAAGTATGCCAGTTTGCTTAACAAGGACATATATCAATCACATACAAAACTAAGCAATGCAAGATGTAATGAATAATGATACCTATCCCAGAAAGATAATTACTCATTTTAGGTATAGAAATCGCGCATTAAGTTCTACAGCTTGTTGTATATACAGGTATATTATATACATGCTTTCTGATATAAATAGCATATGATGAAGTTACATCATCCTCCCAGAATGTAGGAAGGACCACAACGTTGTTCAAAAGAATATTTTTCAGCACTGTGACCGGAAGCAAGCAGATTGACCTGCATTAATTCTCACTGGTTTAGCCAACCCAATTGGAACTTTACACGATCAACAACATGAAGAGCCAGTACACATGGAGGTTACCTTGACGATCTCCCACTTTGAGCTTGGCCGCATGGATGCTGCTAAGATACTCATGTGAAATTCCTGTTTTTGAGAACACAAGTAAACATGTTGAGGATCTATTTATCAATTGACATATTGCTGCATTGCAGAATAAATGTTGTACATCAACTTGATGAAACTCAAAAAAAATTTGAGAACTTATTCCTACATTTTGTGGGAGCTCATAAGCCATACTTGTATTGAAATCAAGAAGAGGGGGAACTTTGAGGTAATAGTATCAGGATCATATTAACAACTGTAATATGTATTTTTGAGAACTGAATTTGGTACCATGAATATGCTAGTAAAAGCAACTGTTGATGGAAAATGTCATGCAAAACAATTAAGCACCATATCCACAAAAAGACATACCCTAAAAGGATCGCCCCTTAAGGAGTGCACAAACATAGGATTTCCTGACTCCTTATCCTGCAAAGGAACAAGAAGCACCAGACTTATTTGAAACCTTGGTTATAAATACAGTTATGAAGTAGTTGCGGACATGATTAGATGCTCAATAAGTGAAAATTACAAATTTCATTTTACCTCCAAATGGACATCCCTAAGTCGCCTTCCAGTTTGAGCGCAGCAGATGTGAACAACATGTTCATCACAACTCCCACTGATAATATAGTCCCTTCCATTCATGTAATAGGAGCGTGTATAATTATGAGCACTTCCTGACGAAGCTATCTCAAAATTTATGTTTAGCCTCCCATCTACAGCCAGTAGTTGTTTAACCTGGAAGTCCTTAACAGTTAGCCTCCATTTTCAACTCACAAAGAAACAGCAAAAATTGGTTATTGCTAGAAGGCAAGCCAATAGCCTAACTGCTGAAGCAGAAGACTTTAAACAATGAGATGGTATACGGCAATAGGATGAGAACATCCTCACCTCTAAGCTTTACCCAGGTCAAACTCTGAACTAATATTATACTGAAACTGGAGATGGATGACTATACTCATGTAACTCATCAAAGGAAACCCTTGTAATAAGGACAGTGGAGATCATACGCACACGAGTCAAAAAATTACTTGACTAAATTTTGTTATTTAATAGGAAGGTGTACCTCATTGTCAACAGCTGAAACAAGCAAATAGAGGTCGTCAGGAGAAAAGCAAACCATCACATTTCCTCTTGAACTTGAAGCTGTATAGCAAGGCCGCACTGGGTTCTGTCTCAAATCCCACATCTTGACATCATGGTCAAATGATGAAGTAGCAAACAAAAAGGGGGAATGGTTTGCAAACTTAACAACATTAATTGGTTCTCGATGCATATTAGTGAACAATTGCAGACGTTTTCCACTGCTGATGTCATATAGAGCAACATTTTTTGAGTACCCACTAGCAAGAAACTGATCATCTGTCGAATTGATGTGAAGAGAAGTCAGTTGCTCAAAATCATCATAAGTCACTGAAGCAGAACAGCAATAGATATCTGCAACTTTTGGTGGCATATGATTGATGTCAAACAACTTCAAGGAACCATCATCAGAGCCTGCAACAATCTGATTGTTCATCACAAATGAATAAGATATCAGCGAAAAAGGCAGATGTTTTAAATAACTGACAAGTATCCACACCCCTGTGTACTATTAATGGCTATAAATATTTAAATTATATACATGTATGAGCAGGCCAACCAAGCACACTGGAAGGCTATGGATTCTAATATAATCAGTCCCAATAGACAATCTTCCAGGAGTAAAAATGGTACTTGCTATTTCGACACATTAACCTAATGTGTATGAAAAATTATTTCAAGGTTCAATATATAATAAACCCGACACAACATGGCACCATTAAATTTTTTGGTATCTCAATTTAGATCATAATTTAGAAAGATATTTGTGACACATTCTATGTCAATCTTGAGAGAAAGTACTATGCATTCTCATATACTAATATTAGATTATAGTATATTCCATGAGAATAAATAATTATATGTAAAAGCATGATGCTGTTGTTACCAATATCACTGAGTCATGGTAGACTTGAAAGCAAATGGCACTCTAATGAAATCACATACCTTGGATGGATGCCTTTTGAGCCAACACAGCCCCAAAACACTGTTCATTGCTCCTATGGATGGGATATAGTTAACAATTTTTCCACTTTCATGGTTAATAACAACTACTTCACCATCCAGAGTTCCAAAAGCCATAAGACAAGAGTTAGATGGATGATACTCAAACTGCCTTGGTCGAAGCTTCTTACTTTCTTCTTTAAATGTGTGGCTAAAGTTAGACAATGGATGTAAGAGAGGCCAAGCAGAAGACCCAAGTTTGGCAGCACTGAGGGACCTCGAGAAAAAATGTTGACCATTTCTATAAGGATATAGCTGTTTTGGCTTGAAAGGTTTTTGGGAGTAAACACCACTTGTTCCCATTTCACGCTTATGCAAAACACTAACAACACTTTCTTTCTGCTGTCGTTTATAAGGTAAATATTCATAGTATTTTGAAGAGACAGTCTTGGCCATTTCCCTGTCCATCTTTTTGATAGGGATATTATCTAAAACTTCTAAATGAGGCAATGAAACAATCACGTATTCCCTATAATTTTTTTCAAAGCATATGGGTGAAGGATGATGAGAATTATATTTGTTCAATGTGCCATTTGTCAAGTGCTGCTTAGGAATGCTCATAGTAAACCCATCTTTGTCTTGAATCTACAATTTTCCAAAAGAAACCTGTTAAATAGACTCATAAATTGTTTTTTTAACTTTATATACTGATCCAAAAATCATATTTGTTCTTACCTTATTTTGTGATTTGGCCTGTCCATTCAAATCAGGAAGGGCAGTAGATGATAGTTCTAACAAACGCATTCCTTTCAAGTAACTTGAAAGTTTGACTTCACTATTCTCTGAAAAACTATTAATTCTGCTCTGGATCTTACAAGCTGTTTTTGGATCATCAAGAGAAAGTGAGTTCCCAACTGCTTTTGTGCTCAAAGCAGGACATGTAGCATCTCTACCATCAGTAGACGGCACCTCTCTGTAATAAGTCACATTCAATTGAGTCAAATCAGTTCTCTCACAAACATGAAAATTAGTTTTCTCACCAGATGACGCAGGACACGGTCCAGTGTCCTTGCAACACAAGCAATTTTGGAACCGTAATTCTACCAAAGAAGGAAGTTTTAATAGTGCAGCAGTAGTTGTCCAGAGATTAGCAACTCTTGTCTCACACATTGAGAGATGCATCAGAGTTGGCATGCAAGCAAAACAGTCCTTCTGGATACCAGTGAGTGAAGTACAAAAATCCAGATTAAGGGTGTGTAACCGCTTAAATCTTCCAACAATGTTGAGTTTTTGGATATGGAGAGACCTCAAATTCAAAACTTCACAAGCCACGCCATTCTGGCAGATATCCCTGGAGAAAACCCAAATCAAGAAATTAAGTAATGCTTCACTTAAATTTGTAAGACCTTATTTATGTATTTATTAATGGTTAAAGAATTGTATTGTCTTAACTCTTAATCATTAAACTTTCATAAAGGTGCAGGTGCAAAGAAGTACAGAGCACTACTCAATTCATGGAATAATAACTATTACAAACCATAAAACATCCTTCCTCAGTGACATATCCAGGAGATCAATGATCCGGAGCTTTAGATTGATTGCATGCATCAAAGCTGTAATGTTTTCTTTACTCAAGGTACAATGTGATTCCTGAAGTATGTCAACTGCATCAATATCACAGGAATCAATTGCCATAAACGCATCGATTAATGGGGACACGTCAGCATCCTTTAGCTGGTCTAATGAAACCACTATGCTACACTTTTCACGGTGCGAGCCTTGGATCTTGGCCTGATATTAATGAAACAAAATGTGTTTTATGTGAGAGAAGAAAAGGTTGGATATTTGCATACTTAAGAAATACTAAGGTATAAAAAGAAGAAACAGAAGCTAAGAAACCCATGAAAAATTACTTGATCAATGATGATTAAAAGTAAGCAGAACTTTAATTTTTTTTAAAAAAAAAACCTTAGAAAACCAGGATAACACTGCCGAGTTGGGTAGCACCTCATGCCTCTTGCAAGAATCAATATAGCTAGCACCCAAAAAAAAAAGAGAGTTAATAAACTATTAAAAATAATAAACAGCATAGGAGTGTCAAAAACCTTAAATAAACAAAAAGAGCATCAAGCCAATTATTTAGCGACTACAAAGGGGCAAAAAGTTCTCATAGTATTTCCGTGAATATACACTGACTAATACACAACAAAATTTTTAATTATCTGGAAACTGGCTTTATATTCATTCCATCAATTTTTCGCAATGTTCAAGTTTAGAGGAAGTTACAATTCTTAAAATAAATCTACTCTACCATGAAGTAGAAGAAAATTGATAATTAGTTGACAGCAGCTACTACATACTTTTTAATTTTATCCAAAGATTTAAAAAATAATAATAATAATAATAATTCCAAGTGAAGGGAGAAATGAGAATGCTTCCTTAATTACTTGCCAAATCCCAGAATAACTAATGCTTATGCATTAGTTTGTAACAATCTAAATAACTGCCAAAATAACTTGCCAAAAACACTAGATTTTCTGAGCAAATCCATGTGAAACACTCTCTATCACAAAGTAAAATTCATTACAAGTTCCCGACAACATTCACTCAAACAAGCTCTCAAGTCTCAACAACTATCAATTCACAGCCCCCTTTTTACACCAACTTCCATATATTGCTGCCAAAACAAAGCACACAGCAAAAGAGAGAGAGAGAGAGAGAGAGAGAGAGAGAGAGAATTACCGAGCTTCTAAAGTGGAGATAGTCATGGAAATGGCTTTTTACTCTTCCTCTACTTGCTGGTCTTCACCATAAGAGTGATAGTGGAGCCATTGTGAAGGTACAAAAAGGTACAAGAAGACTTTAGGAAAGTAACACTGGTAGAGTGAATTTATGTGCAACAGAGAACGCGTGTATACAAAAAAACAGAAGGTAATAAGAGCAGTGGCTTCTCATAACCACATGTCAAAAGTGAAAACCCAAGTGTCCATTTCAGCTGTCTAAGATTTTTTTTTTTGGGTCGTCGGATTAGGTCGATGTGCTGGAGCTGAAGGCTAAGTGCTAACCTATGGCGGCTCCACCGGCCCAACTAAAAACGACACTTCCAGCACGTTGATTCCATGCGATAAGACTTTTGAGCGTTTAACATTTTTTTTTAAAGAAACAGATAAGAGCGTTTAACAACATACGTTTATTAAAAGGAAGAAAAGAATGAAGAGATTAAAGAAGGAAATAGATATGGCCATATGGGTGAGATTTTTTTTTTTTTTCAAAATGAATGAAAAAAAATATATTATAATTTTTTATTATCATATTTTAGTTATGCTCTTATTAAATATGGTAGCTATTAAATAGTTTTATTCTAATTAGTTTCCTTGCTCGAACATTTTTCAACCCTATTTTTTTCAAGACTTACCTCATTTCCAAACCAAGTTTTAGATATCTCTCAATATTTTATGTATTGACTTTATTTTTATTATTATTCTTATTTTAATAAGATGTATGGAGTCTATGGACTTTATTGGTTCTTATCTTTTGTGAAATTATTTGATACATTTGATATATCTTATTCTCATATATATAAATAAAATTAAATATGTAGATCTTACACATTGGATCTATATTTATTTGAAAGAGACGTGTAGTACACCAATTATATAAAATAAGTTATCCTAATTTGAAACTACAAAAAAAAAAAAAAAAAACTCTCATGTTAAAAAGGGTATAGCCACAAACATAGAACAACATATTTGAATTTGAATCATTGCTATACAAACTAATTCTCGGCCATCTTTAAAACTTTGAACTTATTTTCACAATTATAAGAAAAATGATATATTTTAAAATAAAGGACTTTTAAATTTCTAAATGGTATTATGAAATAGACATCATCTGACAAGTGACAAAAAAAACTTTGAAAGTTGTTTAGTTCAGACAAATATAAACAAGTTAAATGATGATAATGTATATTTCTTCATAGAAAAATCGCATACGTTAACTCATTGGCCAATAAGACACTCTACTTATATTAGTAAATCACTCAAGGTCACAATAATTGGACAATAATTGGTGGCGTGTTGGGATCGCTATGGATATACAAATTTAAAAAGGGTTTAGCCATTTTCTTTTAAAAGAAAAAAATTATAGCCAAAACTCCAAGGTAATGGTCTAGCTTTAAAGTCTCGTTAGATCCATAAGATTTTGGGCTGAAAACTCTTAGCCAATATTTTGGGGTCATCCTAAAAGATTTTTCCTATAATTATCTAATGTATATAAGATAAGATAGAGGGAGTACACAAGTAACACAACTAGAGGATTAGTTGACTAGTCCTTTAATAAACACACTCAAGATTAGTTAAATGCTCAAAGAACCACAAACCCAGCAGAGATAATATAGCTCAAAAAGCATAAAAGGCATGAGAATGACCTTAGCTCATCTTACCAAAAAACTATCAACCTATATAAGAATCACGTATTTTAGAATCTCGCTAGTAGTTTCAACCATTTTCTCACATTAACCATGACAATAAAAATTCAAGAAGATGATCCTCTGTAAAGTGCCATAAAGATTCTACGTAAAAGGAAGGGGGGAAATGAGAATGAATCATGCATTCAAATTATCAAAAATAAAAAATAAAAAAAATTGCCCATTCTTATTCAAAAGAAGAATTTTTTACTAACTTTTTTTTTTTTCTAAACAATTTTTTACTAACTTAAGTATTGAAGGAACAATGGTCGGCATCACAATGATACCCTTATGGTTATTTTGTTTTTGCATAAGTCAATTATCCATGTTAACTATGTATTTAATTGATTTATCAGTTAGTGTCACTAGTGTATAACTCATGTATATGCCCGGTACAATTAAAAAAAAAAATTTACAATTACACACATATATGGATTCAAATTATATTCTCTCTCTCCTCTCTCTCTCTCTCTCTCTCTCTCTTATTTTTTTTTTAATTTCTTTTGGATATACACGAGTTTACTCTCTTTTTTTTTTTTTTTTTCTTTTTTGTTTATTGAGTTTTTGATGATTTATTAATATTAGACCATTCATTTTTTACACCTCATTAACTCACCTAAAATAAAAATTAAAAAAACTTAAATAGGACACATGACACAAAATTAAACAATAATTGAAATCCAATTTAAACATAATTAGATTTTCTCTCAACTTTACCTATTAATATATGAGATGAGTTCAAGTTACACCTGGTATAACTTCACAAGAGTTACACCATTTGTAGACCATAGATTTGTAATTGATCTAATGGTTAAAAAAATAGCATTAAATGCTAATTGACTTACACCTCATTTACTTAATTAATAGCAATTTTGTTTCTCTCTCCTTATTTATTATTTAAAACCTTTTACATATATTTCTTTTTTTGCCAATGACTTCACAAATATATTTACAATACTTTTTTTTTTTTGAGCTCGTACTACTTTTTTTTTTTTTCCTTCTTTTAATCCAGTCATACTCTTATAGTCTTATCAATTTTGAATATATATCTTGTCTCCTTAAAAATAAATAAATGGCTAAGTGTTGTTTAATGAGGTTTTAAATAAATGGGGGAAACAAAGAAGAAGAAGATATATATATATATATATATTTATAGATTTGTGTAAATGATTAATGTCTTCCCTCGTGACAAAGATTGTATGGTTTGGACTCTTTCAATAGATGCTCTACATGGCGTTAGAATTGTTAGAGCAGTAAGCGAGAGACTTGACTAATATTATAAAAATCGTATACTTTAAAAAAAAACTAGAAATTTTTCATGAGAGACTTGACTAATATTATAAAAATCGTATAGTTTAAAAAAAGCTAGAAATTGTTCATGGTTTTTTGAGGACAAACTATGATGATATTATAATTAATTTAATGATTACCTAAAACTAGCAACCTTGATTTTTTAAAAGAAATCTACAAAAATTTAAATAATTTTCAAAGCTAATTTCAAAACTTATATAAGAAAAATATAAAATAATAAAGTGTAAACAAAAAATAACATTAAAATATAATTAATCCTTCAAGTATAGAAAAAATTGCATGAATAAATAAATATTTTATAAGTTTCACATACTATTGATCTTTCAAGTAGTACAAAACCTAATTTCATAAATTTTTTTAAAAAAATTCCGTATTTAATCATGTCAAGTATATAAAGTTACAATAAATGTATAGGATTTTAGATACATTTTTTTTCACCAAATAATTATATATTTTCTTTTTACAGAGGGTGAAATTACAAAATAAAAATGACATAATGAAAATTATGAATATATTAGTTATAGCAAAAAGTAATACAAAATTTTATTTATTTTGGATTCTCAAAATATATATATATATATATATATATTTATTTATTTATTTGGCTGGTTATGTGTCATATGCATATATATTTATTTATTTGGCTGGTTATGTGTCATATCCATGCTCTGGACTCTTGCTTTTTTAGGTATGGTGTTTAGCAAAAAGGTGATTGGTGTGGTGTTATGAGTTGTGACCTTATTTCCAAAAGGCTAAGGATATCTTGTCGTGTTGCATTTTGGGAACCTAAATGTTTAACACTATCGACTTTCAAAATATCCTCTTCTATCTCTCATATTCATTCTTTTCAATCTATTTTTGATCTCTTTCCTAAGTTGAATCTAAAGGCCCGTTTAGATTGAAGAGGGAGGGATAAGGAGTAGGGTAGAGTTAGCTAAAAATAGACTAATTTTGGATCAATTATACTCTACTTTTCCTCCCTTCCCTTCAATCCAAATGGACTATAAGGTCCCCCCCCCTCCCAACTACTCCAGCTAACACACTATTCTCAAATTAATTAAGTCAAGTCTTACGCTTTAGTAAACACAATCAGTCCCACTCGAGTTGATTGTTAATAATTTGTTCGTTTTGAGGACACTAACAATGCACCACCTCTTGATCTTCATCGGTCTACTAGGAAAGAAGTCAAAACATGAAGGTAGTGATAATCATGGAGATGGCATGGTAGTAAGCAATAAAACAGGAATTGGTTGCACTAGTAAAGATACATACATAAGACTTGGTTTATCTATCTCCAAGGGAGTCTGTTATTGGTAATATATATGATCAAGACTTGGACAGTTATATTAAGTGTTACAGTCTTATGTTAGAGGATTCCCACATAAAAATGGGAATGATTATGAAGCAAACTTTGTTCTTATTGCACGTCTTCCTTTTGTGGGCATTCTTATCACAGACTCGCAATTGCTACCTCTCATTATTAGAAACTCGTTCAAATTGATGTAAAAATGTCTTCCTCAATGGTGATCTTCTAAGTGAAGGGCTCTGCATTAAAACTTCCTCAAGATTCTCGCATCCACCGCATAAAGTTCGTTGTCTTTGTCATGCTTTATAGGGCTTAATAAGCAAGCATCTCAGGCTTGATTTGCCAAGTTCAATTGTATAGTTTCTTACCTTAGGTATACTGCTAGTTCCTACAATTTTGCAATTTCCATTCGTCACACAAACCATGGCACTATTCTTTTGGTTTTGATTTTTCTTTTTGTTTTTGTATGTTGATGACATGATAATCATTCGGAGATTATTTTGATGGCATCCAAGAGCTCATGGTAACTTCTCAATTAGCAAATCTGAGATGAAAGATCTTAGTATGCTCAATTATTTTTGTTGGATTTACATTGATTACTATTTGACACATACCAAATATACCTTAAACCTTTTGTTTCTTGTTGGACTCGGTGGCAAAATTTTCGCCCCAATAGAATTTAATGCTTGCATCACTCCCAAGATGGTGAGCCACTTTTTGTTCCACCCACTTTGCAATGGTTCTTCACATGCTTCGTTATATCAAAGGCACCTTGTAATATGGTCTCTACTTATATTCGCAATCATCTCTTCAACTTTGTGCCTATAATAATACCGACTATCGTAGCATAATTCTGATTGCACACCATGACATTTTTTTCAAGCAGACTAAACATATCGGGATTGATTACCATTCTGTGTTTCATAATCTTCTTCATGGTACTTTACAACTTCCTTTTATGTCATATCGTGATTAGCTTATTGACATTTTTACTAAGCCCTATCCACCTAGGCACTTTAGTGATCTTGCCTCCAAATTCAAGTTTTTTTTTCCTCTAAACCACTTTGAGTTTGAGAGGGGCCATGAGATTATTATCCCCTTACATCCAAGCCTCCAGTTGAGTCCACTGCACTTTGCATTGTAATTGTTGAACTATTAGTTTACACTATACTAATATATGTAGGCTTTCTTTATACATTTTAGGTGTGATTAATGAAAAAAAAAATCTTAGTTTCAATAAGAACAACTCTTTTCCAAGAAAACAAAAAATGTCTTCTATGCTTCACAAAAAAACTAGAGAAATACTTTTTGTAGAGTTTTTATTTTTGTCTGTTTTTAAAACTAAACCTTTTTTTCCCTCTAAAAGCAAGTCCAAGCACCCTTACTAGTTAATAGACAAAATAGCCCACTTTTAACTTAAAAGTTGTGTGGGTTTCAATTCATAGTATAGTGGTAATTAATGATATTTTTTTGTAATGTCTTATGTGTTTGTAATTTGAAACCCACCTTTCATTCTCCTATTATCTATATAAAAAAAAAAAAAAAACGAAAAGTAAAATCCGACCTATCAAGAATCCTAATCAATGTTTTATCACAAACAGATCCTACTCAATGAATAAAAAGTGGAGGAATACATCTTCATTACTTGAAACGCAAGCATGTCTTACAACCGGAAAAATGCAAATCTTGTCCTTCACGGCTCTCAATTTACATATGCTACTGGCCCCTTTTTCGCCTAACATATGAAAGTTGAATTACGTGCTGATAGCAAACGCTAGGATTCCTACTTCCTTTAAATCGCGTCAACTTTATAAAGGTGATAAATCTGAAGTGACCATGGTTTTTTTATTCTTTAACTATAATACAAGACAATTTACACGTCCCCGTGATCAATAATCACGTTGAAATGATGACATTAAAAATAAAAAAGCATTCTAGCCTATGTGACATTAGAGCTATTCAACCATCATGTGAGGGGGTAGTGCAAAACAGCCAATAAGTGGGTGGGACAATAATAAGGTTGGTTATTTGGAAATCTACTGGTCAAATTCCCTGTTTGGATCATATAAAATAGGTTCTTTAGTTGGTTCTGATATTTAATAATGCATCTTTCACTAAAGAAAAATTCTTGAAATCTTTACACATACAAATCAATTTTCTTTTTCTTTTTTTTTTTTTCCCTCACTTTACTTTTGTAGTTGATCAAATCAAACTGTGATAATTTAGTACTAGCAGGTAATATTATTAAAACCCAAAGAAGGAGAAAAGAATATGGAAGAGTAAAAGGGAGATGCACTCCAATAGTGGTGCAAATTACAAAAGTAATAAAGTAAGTCAATAGAAAACTACAAACTGTGATCATAAGCTCTCCCAAAAGAATAAAAGAAGGCAGGTGATATAGTAATAAATCACAGAGCGAACCAAATCATTACCAGCCAGTAAATAAAAATAATTTAATCAACATCAACGTGGGACCGCCATACTAATGAGATAAAAGATTGAAATAATGAGGCACGTAATAGTATTTTCTGTCTGTCTCTCTTTTTTTCTCTCACTGTACGCTTCTTAAATGACCATGCCCAGTACAGCCCATCCAAATGCCATGCCAGCCATAAGTTTCTGCACCGACCTGAGAGTCACTGCCCCACTCTGCATTTTTTGTTCCAAAGATTCAAAACGTTAGAACACATGAATTAATTATTATAGATCTAACTATTTACATTTTTAATTAATTTTTTACAATAGTATCATCAAACAACAGGGCCCGTTTGATTTGTGTTTTCAAACAACATTTTTTAATTTTTAAACATTTTACACATTTCAACACACTTTTTCATCCACACGTATTTAAAAAAATTACAAACAACCATTTTCAAACTACTTTACCAAACATCCCCTTAATAACCAACATCCCCATAATAACGCCAAAAGTACTAAAAGGTGTGGTCCCGAAAGAAATGTATTAATTAATGCCACTTTGCCATCATTCAATTATATTCTGACACGTAATTATCACAAAAATTATGATATTTCCAGTGTTAGTAATAATAGGTATCGTGAATTGTGTCTGCGTGAGTGTGACATTCTGACATGGACTTCATTTCTTGTTTCTGTGTGTTCTGCAACCCAACAACTTTCTTTCACTCTTTAATAACGCTTCAGTACCGCTAGCTTGGTTTACCAGATAAGTTTAACCAAACTAAACGGTAATATTGGTTAAACACTTAAACACAACTCCAGATAAGTTTAACCAAACTAAACGGTAATATTGGTTAAACAGAACACAGATCTACCTCTCCAAACAATCGTTGCCGACACTCACTACATTACAATTTACGAAGCATAATAATTCTACTATACTTTGTAGTTTGTACACTACACCGTTCACTGTAGAGTACCATAAAGTTAACACCGACAACTACGTACAACAATAGTTTAGCAGTTAAAACAAGTAACCAAGGAAACTATGTTAAGTGAGGACATTTCAAATTTCTAGATCTGATCGCACATTGCACTAGTTAGAGCTAAAACCGTATAGCAAATTAAAAGTTAAAAAACGAAAAAAAAATCATACTGACCTCATCAGCCACAGTTGACGGTCCAGGTGAGGTAGCCTCGGCACTAATTGGTCCAGGTGATTCGGCTGGCGGCGCTGGAGGACCTTCCAAAGCTGGAGCTGGAGCTGGCGCATTATGCTTCTTCTTTGTCTTTGTCTTCGTCTTCTTCTTGCTCGGAGCTGGAGCTGGAACCTCGACGGTTGGAGCCGGAACCGGTGGAGAACTGGCGGGAACAGTCGCCGGAGCTGGAGTTGGAGGAGATTTCTCCGGCGCAGGAAGAGGAGGAGAGCTCACCGGAACTGGAACCGGTGGTGAGCTCGCTGGAGTCACTGCCGGTGGCGACGCCGCAGGAGCTTTAGGTTTGGCCACTGGCGCTGGTGCTGGAGTCTCCGGCTTTGGCTTTGGCTTCGGAGGAGACGCGGCTGGAGAGGTAGCCGGTGGAGCTGAAGTCGGAGATGTGACCGGAGCTGGAGACTTTGGTTTTGTAGGGGCTTCAGCTGGTGCTTGTGGTTTAGACGGAGCTATAGCTGGTGACGAAGCCGGTGGAGTAGCAGTGACCGGAGTTGTTGTCGGCGATGCTGCCGGAGCTTGAGCTCCGACGTTGCTTACAATGACGCAGATCAATGCGAATGCCAGTACACATTTCCGATCCATTGCTGTTTGTTTGAGAGAGAGAGAGAGAGAGAGAGAGATTGAGTGAGCGAAAGACACAGACGAAGACTGCAATAACTGCATAGTGTTTATATAGGACCGAGTGAGGCCCACGGGGGTGGGAGTTGTTGGATCTGGACCGCCAAATGACAAATGGGGCCACCAATCGGTGGGCCCTTTATAGCCGTTGGATCAACGCATCAAAGGCTAAAAGAAGGTTCAGACCTTTGGGGCCCACGTGCTACAACCAAACAAAGAGGTACTCTAATGTGGCGATTGAAACAGTCTGTCTGGGGCCCATTAGCTTCATCAGTGGCATGTGATATTGAGGAAAATGCATTATGAGATTGACACCTAAGCATCTACTTTGGTTCTTGACATCTTATGCCTTTATTACGCGTTAGCACCGTTATTATGTGATGTAATGTAATTCTTGCTTTTGCTGGCTTTGACGACTAGGTGGTTTTTGGCCCAAGTAAATGACTTTTTCCCTGTAACCTCTCTTCTACGTAAAGTCAATTAAGATCATTTACATCAAATCAAATCAATGCAAACTAGAAATAGTTTTAATTTTACCTATTTAAGTTCAAAAATCACTCACAAGAACTAAGTTAAAAATATGTAAATTTTTTATTGTTTATTAAAAAAAAGGTAATGTAAATTTATATTAGCATTATTTATTTTACAATTAATTTTTTATTTTTTCTTTACATATCTTGATAATAAAAAAAAAAGTGAATGTAGTTGGTGTGAAAAAAAAAATTTTAAAAAATAATATATATTTTAATTAAATATAGTTAAAATAGATAATCTAATTGAAGTTTTTAAAAAAAATACATAAAATATAAAAATATATACTGTTAATAGTGAATAAAAATATAATATTCATGATAAGCGACGTGAAATTTTTTGTATCAGTAGCATGCTCTCTTTCATTTGTTTTTTTTTTTTTTTTCTTTTTTTTTTTTTTGATAAGTCTTTCATATGTTTTAAAATAAGTAAGTTGTAAGATGGAAAATATTAGTACTTTTTTAATGAATTTATCACTGGCAATCACAGTACAATAGGAATCAAAAAAAGCAATCACAATGTTATAAAAAAAAAAAAAGGCAATCACAATATATCATCTTAAAATATTTCATGTGATTGTTTTTAGTTCCTGTAGAAGCAGTTGGTGGTACCTGATACAGCTGGATAGTGAGAATACAGCCAGCGTTAGGAAGGCTTAGCAAATGTGACAGACCTATGGGAGGTGGCCACGTGCGATGTTAGGTAATAATTGTGGCGCAAAACCTCAAAAGTATACAGCAGGGTGGAGGTTGTTTGGTAACGTTACTTGACATCCAGCCCACCGCCAAGAAAATGGGGGCCCATGATGCCAAGAGGCATAGGAAAGCGTGCCTTGTAACACAAATCATTTCCGTTACCCCGTCCTCCGTGCACGGCTGTGACCGTAGGAAGAGAGAATGTTTAGATTGCAATTAATTTTTTCTTTTTCTTTTTTTGGGTTCAAAACGTTGGTGAAGTCAGAAGGGGAAATAAGAACTTGTGTGATTGGCCAAATGTGTCTTTAAAAATGGTTAATAATGGGTCCTCGATGTTTTTTGCATTGACAAGTTTAGACTANAGACCTTGCACATCAAAGTTCGTTCCTGGAGTAGACTGCCATCCGCTGATTAAGAATGACTGACATGTTCTACTGGGTCCGTTTTCCATTGTAGATGGTGAACGCAGGTTGGTTAAAACGCCGGGGGAGTCTCGCTTCCTCAATCTCTGCGTGTGAAGGTCGATCTAAGATTTGGTTCAAGGCCTTTGCTCCATGGCATATTTCCTATATCTCCACGTGGTGGGCTCGGAGGTTGCTTCTCATGACACAGCTCCTCCTGGTAGGAAAAGGACTCACTGACTAGCGTTCGCGATCTTTGTTGGTAAGTGGGATCCTGTTGGTCGTTTGGACTCCTCATCGTAAATATGAAGAACCGTTTCCGTTTTGCATGACGCAGCTCTCTCTTTAACTTTTCAACCTCCAGCTGCAAATCCCGGTTCTTCTGTGCATGGGATATGTAACTCCATTGCGTGACTGGCATTGCCTAGTGTGCACAGTGTGTGCACTGCCCTCACGATCCTATCTCTGCTCCAAATTAAGGAAAGGGTTCGCATGCTGGGATGCCCTTGAACTCTGCTGTTGTTGGCTCGTTTAGTCATCCTCCACTGTTGTTTCACCCTGCACAACTCTTCCCACAGACGGCGCCGATTGTAGGGTCTGATTTGGTAGCCCAGGCCAAGAGGGATGGGTTACAAGCCCAATGAACCCAAAACAATGATTTGTAGAGAGTGGGCGAAAGAGCTGGGCTGGGTGCGAATCAAACAGAGGTTAATTATAGTGTTTAAGGATTCATTGACACAAGATCATGCTCATCTTCTTTGACAAATGTCTGTCCGAAGAGGTATGTTATTGAATGTAAGGTGATTACAATTCTTGGAACTACAGTAAAATCATCTAATTCTTCTTTCCCTTTTTCTCCGATCCTATTATCAGAGACCTCTCTTACTTATATAGGCACCTTTTCTATCATCTTCATCGTCCACTTGTTCTTCATCTAAGCATCCACTTGAGGCATGTCCATCAGGTACTCTCTTTACCCCTCCGTGAGTGGTAGTAGCTGAGATTACTGTTCAGGGGTCTTCTCCACATTAATGCGGCAGAAAAGCAGCTGCAGTGCATTTAATGCAGTGATGGCATCTTTTCCTTAAGATAGTTTCTCGTTACAATCATCCCCAGATATGCCAGAGCTTATCTTATCTGTGGGTATACCTGAGAGTCCTTCGGACTTTCTATTCGTTGGCTGGGTCAAGACTATTTACGTCCGAGGAGTGTAAACTCTTCGGACAAAAGGTGATCTCTCGGACGTTACTCTTCTTTACTTCTAGGTTGGCTGTGTTCAGATGAATTCTACCCCGACCCGCTATTACTCTTCGGACGTACAGTATTCTCAGGACAGGTCCCACAGCCCAATAAGTATGTCTGGGCTTTTAACCCCCCCCCCCCCCATATATATATATATATATATTTAAACAAATAAAAAGGATAAACTTTAGAGATAAGGAAAAATAAGATGAATGTGAGGGGAAAGAATGCTAAATTTTAGGAGTTCTCTTAGTTTTTTATTTTTTATTTTTTAAATTTGGGTGTTTTACTTTTATTCAGTCGGAAAAGGAATAAAAAATGCTAAATTTTAGGGAAAAAAAAATGAACATGAAGGAAAAAAAAAAATCATTTTTCAAACAAATAAAAATGATAAATGTGGTGCCTAGACCCAGTGGTACTTCTCTTAGGGATGGAGAACTTGGGCTCCCAATTTAATTTTTGGTGGGTTTTCTTGCATTCCTACTAGATGTTGCCTCAAATGCTGCCTTGACAGCCCAACCCTCTCCCCTTCTTTGTCACAAGTCCAACCCTAACCCTCTTTGATTTCTCTTATCACTCTCCTTTCTTCTCTCCTTAACTTTCACCCTTCTCTGTGTTTGCCAACCCTCTTCCCATTCATCATATCTTCCTTTTTATAGCCTCCCCCTTAGTGGATGTCCAAATCATTACTTTTGCATCAATTCTCACGCAATTCCACTTCTGCTCAAAATCCCAAGGAAATTGATTCATTCTGAGGACTCCTTTGAAACTTGTACCTGACGCCAAATAGTGATTGATAGCGGATTTCCCCAAGACATTAACTGTGCTCGAGGGACCAACCTTAGTCCTTACTATTCCCTCTTCGACTATCCTTCGCCTATTAGTTAGTATTGGGCCTAACCCGGCCTAAATATGGTCAATTTTCCCTCGAGTGCCGATCCTATACCTTGTACTTTTTTCAAAGTATTGGGCCTACTCAAGCAGTGCTAGGCTAGTCTCAGTTACCTGGGCCAACCTTGGTTATCGACCCTAGGTCCTTACAATAAACTTTAGAGATAAACAGTAACTGTAACGCTCAGAGGATCTTCTATTACTTTGGGTAAAGGTTAATAATTTGCATCTACTATAATTTAGAAATATTTTTTTTTCAAATAAATAAAAAGGATAAACTTTAGGGATAAGCACTGCAATAATTGTAAATTTTTTTTTAACGTGAAAGGAAAAAAAATCCAAAATTTTAGGAGTTTTTTTTTTGAATTCAAAATGAAATTTGTTATTTGACATTTATAACCCTATTTCTAAATGAAGTTACCCTTCATTAATAAGAGTATTTTGAACAACATAAAAGTCCAATTGAAAGAAATGAATCCTCTTTTATATATACTAGCCTCAAAGCACACGCGTGAGGCTCTTCTATTTTTTTTTTTTTTTAAGTTAATAATTTGCATTTATTATAATTAAAAATATTTTTTTTATTTTAAAAAAATAAAAATGATAAACTTTAGAGATAAACAATAACTATAATTTCTTTTTTGAACATAGAGGGAAAAAATCCTAAATTTTAGGAATTTTCTTTTTGAATTCAAAATTAAATTTGTTAATTGACATTTATGACTCTATTTTTAAATGAAGTTATTTTTTATTAATGAGAGTATTTTTGAACCACATAAAAGTCCAGTTGAAAGAGATGAATCATCTTATATAATATATATATATATACACACATATTGGAGTTAAAGTATAAGACTATCTATTTTGAGTAAAGTGTCATGAGAAAATTGCTTACTTTGGATTAAAAAAGTGTCGTAGTATGGAATATGGAACACTAAATTTCATTGCAATGAAAGACATTTCTATGGTCAAATTTATTTGTAAGGGGCAAGCTAACATAATAATCATATATAAGACTTTATAAAATAAATAAAAAAATTATATAGTATAAGACTATTATTATATACATAAGGAGTTTTGGGAGGTGGGCTCGGGGACAATTACCATCTAGAAAGGTTTAAATAATAATTACTGTTCTCTTTTCTTTTCTTTTTTGTTGAAAAATCTCTCTCTCTCTCTCTCTCTCTCTCTCTCTCTCTCTCTCTCTCTCTCTCTCTCTCTCTCTC